>NC_060139.1:1119670273-1119958847 GCF_021461385.2 Schistocerca piceifrons | reverse complement strand
CAGTATTATATTCCGATGCACCAGTGCAGGTTTAATGTATCCCTTGGACCTTCACATTGACCATGAAACACAGATATCGCATCGGGATTGAATACAAAAGGCACAATGCCGATTTGAGTACAAGAAGAGTTCATCTTCTAAGAGTTTGTGGTTGGAGCGGCTCCTGGCAGACCAGTATTAGATTCCGATGCACCAGTGCAGGTTTACTGTAACCCTTGGAAGTGCACATTCACCATGAAACACAGAAATTGCATTGGGGTTGAATACAAAAGGGACAATGCCGACTTAAGTACATGAAGAGTGAATCTTCAAAGATTTTGTGCTTTGAGCGGCTCCTGGGAGACCAGTATTTTATTCCGATACACCAGTGCAGGTTTACTGTATCCCTTGGACCTTCACATTGTGTATGTAACACAGAAATTGCTTCGGGATTGAATACAAAAGGCACAATGCCGACTTAAGTACAAGAAAGTGAAACATCCAAGAGTTTGTGGTTGGAGCGGCTCCTCGCAGACCAGTATTAGATTCCGATGCACCGGTGCAGGTTTACTGTGTCCCTTGGACCTTCACATTGACCATGAAACACAGAAATTGCATCGGGATTGAATACAAAACTCACAATGCCAACTTAAGCACTAGTAATGTAAATCTTCGAAGAGTATGTGCTTTGAGCGTCTCCTGGGAGACCGGTATTAGATTCCGATGCACCAGAGCACGTTTACAGTATCCCTTTGACCTTCAGATTCACCATTAAACACAGAAATTGCATCGGGATTGAATACAAAAGGGACAATGCCGACTTCAGTACAAGAAGGAGAATTTTCTAAGAGTTTGTGGTTTGAGCGGCTCCTGAGAAACCAGTTTTAGATTCCGATGCACCAGTGCAGGTTTACTGTATCCCTTGGACGTTCACATTGACCATGAAACACAGACATCGCATCGGCATTGAATACAAAATGCACATTACCGACATATGTAAAAGAAGAGTGAATCTCCGAAGGGTTTGTGATTTGAGCGGCTCCTGGGAGACTAGTATTAGATTGCGATGCTCCAGTGCTGGTTGACTGTATCATTTGCGCCTTCACATTGACAATGAAACACAGAAATTGCATCGGGATTGAATACAAAATGCACAATGCCGACTTAAGTACAAGAAGAGTGAATCTCCTAAGAGTTTGTGACTTCAGCGGCCCCTGGGAGACCAGTATTAGTTTCCGATGCACCAGTGCACGATTACTGTATCCCTTTGACCTTCACATTGACCATGAAACACAGATATTGCATCGGGATTGAATACAAAGCGGACAATGCCGACTTAAGTACAAGAAGGTGAATTTTCTAAAAGTATGTGGTTTGAGCCGCTCCTGAGAGACCAGTATTAGATTGCGATTCACCAGTGCAGGTTTACTGTATCCCTTGGACTTTCACATTGTGTAAGAAACACAGAAATTGCATCGGGATTGAATACAAAACGCACAATGCCGACTTAAAGTACAAGAAGAGTGAATCTTCTAAGAGTTTGTGGTAGGAGCGGCTCCTGGCATACCAGTATTAGAATCCGATGCACCAGTGCAGGTTTACTGTCTCACTTGGACCTTCACGTTGAACATGAAACACAGAGATTGCATCGGAATTGAATGCAAAACTCCCAATTCAAACTTCAGCACAAGTAATGTGAATCTCCGAAGGGTTTGTGATTTGAGCGTCTCCTGGGAGACCAGTATTAGATTCCGATGCACCAGTGACGGTTGACTGCATTATTTGGGCCTTTACATTGACTATGAAACACAGAAATTGCATCGGGATTGAATACAAAATGCACAATGCCGACTTAAGTACAAGAAGAGTGAATCTTCTAAGAGTTTGTGACTTCAGCAGCTCCTGGGAGACCAGTATTAGTTTCCGATGCACCAGTGCAGGATTGCTGTATCCCTTGGACCTTCACATTGATTACGAATCACAGAAATTGCATCGGGATTGAATACAAAAGGCACAATGCCGACTTAACTACAAGAAGAGTGAATCATCTAAGAGTTTGCAATTTGAACGGCTCCTGGGAGACCAGTATTAGATACCGATGCACCAGTGCAGGTTTACTGTATCCCTTGGCCATTCCCATTGACCATGAAAAACAGATATTGCATTGGGATTGAAATCAAAAGGGACAATGCCGACATAAGTACAAGAACAGTGAATCTTCTAAGAGTTTGTGATTTGAGCGGCTCCTGGGAGACCTGTATTAGATTCCGAAGCACCAGTGCAGGTTTACTGTATCCCTTGGACCTTCACATTGATCACAAATCACAGAAATTGCATAGGGAGTGAATACAAAAGGCACAATGCCGACTTAAGTACAAGAAGAGTGAATCATCTAAGAGTTTGCACTTTGAACGGCTCCTGGGAGACCAGTATTAGATACCGATGCACCAGTGCAGGTTTACTGTATCCCTTGGCCATTCCCATTGACCATGAAAAACAGATATTGCATTGGGATTGAAATCAAAAGGGAAAATGCCGACATAAGTACAAGAACAGTGAATTTTGTGGTTTGAGCGGCTCCTGAGAGAACAGAATTAGATTCCGATAACCAGAGCAGGTTTACTGTATCCCTTGGACTTTCACATTGTGTAAGAAACACAGAAATTGCATCGAGATTGAATACAAAAGGCACAATGCCGACTTAAGTACAAGAAGGTGAATTTTCTAAGAGATTGTGGTTTGAGCGGCTCCTGAGAGGCCAGAATTGGATTCCGATGCACCAGAGCAGGTTTATTGTATCTCTTGGACCTTCACCTTGTGTACGAAACACAGAATTTGCATCGGGATTGAATACAAAAGGCACAATGCCGACTTAAGTACAAGAAGAAAGAATCTTCTAAGAATTTGTTGTTGGAGCGGCACCTGGCAGACCAGTATTAGATTCCGATGCACCAGTGCAGGTTTACTGTACCCCTTGGACCTTCACATTGACCACGAATCACAGAAATTTCATCGGGATTGAATACAAAAGGGACAATGCCGATTAAAGTACAAGTAGAATGAATCCTCTTGGAGTTTGTGCTTTCAGCGGCTCCTGGGAGACCAGTATTAGATTCCGATGCACCAGTGCAGGTTTACTGTATCCCTTGGACCTTCACATTGACCATGAAACACAGTTATCGCATCGGGATTGAATACAAAAGGGACAATGCCGATTAAAGTACAAGTAGAATGAATCCTCTTGGAGTTTGTGTTTCAGCGGCTCCTGGGAGACCAGTATTAGATTCCGATGCACCAGTGCAGGTTGACTGTATCATTTGGAATTTCACATTGATTATGAAACACAGAAATTCCATCGGGATTGAATACAAAACAGACAGTGCCGACTTAAGAAGAAGAAGAGTGAATCTTCGAAGATATTGTGACTTCAGCGGCTCCTGGGAGGCCAGTATTAGATTCCGATGCACCAGTGCAGGATTACTGTATCCCTTGGACTTTCATATTGAGCGCAAATCACAGAAATTGCATCGGGATTGAATGCAAAATGCACAATGCCGACTTAAGTAAAAGAAGGTGAATTTTCTAAGAGTTTCTGGTTTGAGCGACTCCTGAGAGACCAGAATTAGATTCCGATGCACCAGTGCAGGTTTACTGTATCCCTTGGACCGTCACATTGACCATGAAACACAGAATTTGCATCGGGTTTGAAAACAAAACTCACAATGCCAACTTTAGCACAAGTAATGTGAATCTTCGAGGAGTTTGTGCTTTGAGCGTCTCCTGGGAGATCTGTATTAGATTTCGATGCACCAGATCACGTTTACTGTATCCCTCTGACCATCACATTGACAATCAAACACAGATTTTGCATCGGGATTTAATACAAAATGGACAATGCCGACTTAAGTACAAGAAGGTGAATTTTCTAAGTGTTTGTGGTTTGAGCGGCTCCTGAGAGAGCGCTTTAAGATTCCGAAGCACCAGTGCAGGTTTACTGTATCCCTTGGACCTTCACATTGACCATGAAACACAGAAATTGCATCTGGATTGAATACAAAGGGCACAATGGCGAATTAAATACAAGAAGAGTGAATCTTCTAAGAGTTTGTGGTTTGAGCGGCTCATGGGAGACCAATATTAGATTCCGATGAACCAGTGCAAGTTTACTGTATCCCTTGCACATTCTCATTGACCATGACACATAGAAAATGCTTCGGGGTGAATCCTAATTACACAATACCGACTTATGTAAAAGAAGAGTGAATCTTCTAAGAGTTTGTGATTTGAGCGGCTCCTGGGAGACCAGTATTAGATTTCGATGCACCAGTGCAGGTTTTCTGTATCCCTTGGACCTTCACATTGACCATGAAACTCAGAAATCGCATTGGGATGGAATACAAAAGGGACAATGCCGACTTAAGTACAAGAAGAGTGCATCTTCTAAGAGTTTGTGCTTTGAGATGCTCCTTGGCGACCAGTATTAGATTCTGATGCACCAGTGCAGGTTGACTGTATCATTTGGACCTTCACATTGACCATGAAACACAGAAATTGCATCGGGATTGAATACAAAAGGCACAATGCCGACTTAAGTACAAGAAGAGTGAATCTTCTAAAAGTTTGTGGTTTGAGCGGCTCCTGAGAGACCAGTATTAGATTCCGATGCACCAATGCAGGTTTACTGTATCCCATGGAACTTCACATTTACCATAAAACGCAGAATTTGCATTGGGATTGAATACAAAATGGACAATGCCGACTTAAGTAAAAGAAGAGTGAATCTTCTAAGCGTTTGTGATTTGAGCGGATCCATGGGAGACCAGTATTAGATTCCGATGCACCTGTGCAGGTTTACCGTATCCCTTGGACCTTCACATTGCCCATGAAACACAGAAATTGCATCGGGATACAATACAAGATGCACAATGCCGACTTAAGTACAAGAAGAGTGAATCTTCTAAGAGTTTGAGGTTGGAGCGGCTCCTGGCAGACCAGTATTAGATTCTGATGCACCAGTGCAGGTTTACTGTATCCCTTGGACCTTCACATTGACCATGAAACACAGAAATTGCATCGGGATTGAATACAAAACTCACAATGCCGACCTAAGTACAAGAAGGTGAATTTTCTAAGAGTTTGTGGTTTGAGCGGCTCCTGAGAGACCAGTTTCAGATTCCGAAGCGCCAGTGCAGGTTTAATGTATCCCTTGGACCTTCACATTGACCATGAAACACAGACCGTGCATCGGAATTGAATACAAGAGGCACAATGACGACTTAAATACAAGAAGAGTGAAGCTTCTAAGAGTTTGTCGTTTGAGCGGCTCATGGGGGAGCAGTATTAGATTCCGATGAACCAGTGCAGGTTTACTGTATCCCTTGGACATTCTCATTGACTATGAAACATCGAAATTGCATCGGGATTGAATACAAAATGCACAATACCGACTTATGTAAAAGAAGAGTGAATCTTCGAAGAGCTTGTGCTTTGAGATGCTCCTTGCCGACCAGTATTAGATTCTGATGCACCAGTGCGGGTTGACTGTATCATTTGGACCTTCACATTGACCATGAAACACAGAAATTGCATCGGGATTGAATACAAAAGGCACAATGCCGACTTAAGTACAAGAGGGGTGAATCTTAGAAGAGTTTGGGCTTCGAGCATCTCCTGGGAGGCCTGTATTAGATTCCGATGCACCATTTCACGTTTACTGTATCCCTTTGACCTTCACATTGACCATGAAACACAGAAATTGCATCGGGATTGAATACAAAAGGGGCAATGCGGACTTAAGTATAAGAAGAGTGAATCTTCAAAGAGTTTGTGGTTTGAGCGGCTCTTGGAAGACCAGTATTAGATTCCGATGAACCAGTGCAGGTTTACTCTATCCCTTGGACCTTCTCATTGACCATGAAACACAGAAATTGCATGGGGATTGAATACAAAAGGGACAATGCTGACTTAAGTACTAGAAGAATGAATCCTCTGGGAGTTTGTGCTTTCAGCGGCTCCTGGAAGACCAGGATTAGATTCCGATGAAACATTGCAGGTTTACTGTATCCCTTGCCCCTTCACATTGACCATCAAACACAGAAATTGCATCGGGATTAAATAGATAAGGCACAATGCCGACTTAAATACAAGAAGAGTGAGTCTACTAAGACTTTGTGGGTTGAGCGGCTCCTGGCAGACCAGTATTAGATTCCGGTGCACCAGTGCAGGTTTACTGTATCCCTTGGCCCTTCACGTTGCCCATGAAACACAGAAATTGCATCAGGATTGCATACAAAAGGGACAATGCCCAGTTAAGTACAAGAAGAATGAATCCTCTAGGAGTTTGTGCTTTTAGCGACTCCTGTGAGACCAGTATTAGATTCCGATGCACCAGTGCAGGTTTACTGTATAAATTGTACCCTCACATTGACCATGAATAACAGAAATTGGGATTGAATACAATAGGCACAATGCCGAATTAAGTACAAGAAGAGTGAATCATCGAAGACTTTGTGATTTGAGCGTCTCCTGGGGGACCTGTATATATTCCGATGCACCAGTGAACGTTTACTGTATCCCTTTGACGTTCACATTGACCATGAAACACAGAAATTGCATCGGGATTGAATACAATAGAGACAATGCCGAATTAAGTACAAGAAGAGTGAATCTTCTAAGGGTTTGTGCTTTGAGCGGCTTCTGGGAGACCAGTATTAGATTCCGATGCACCAGTGCAGGTTAACTGCATCCCTTGGACCTTCACATTGACGATGAAACACAGAAATCGCATCGGGATTGAATGCAATAAGCACAATGCCGACTTAAGATCAAGAAGAGTGAATCCTATACGGGTTTGTGTTTTGAGCGGCTCCTGGGAGACCAGTATTAGATTGCGATGCAGCAGCGCAGGTTGACTGTATCATTTGAACCTTCACATTGATTATCAAACACTAAAATTGCTTCGGGATTGAATAGAAAAGGCACAACACCGACTTAAGTACAAGAAGAGTGAATCTTCTAAGAGATTGTGGTCTGGGCGGCTCCTGGCAGACCAGTATTAGATTCCGATGCACCAGTGCAGCTTTACTGTATCCCTTGGACCTTCACATTGACCATGAAACACAGAAATTGCATCGGGATAGAATACAAAACTCACAATGCCAACTTAAGCACAAGAACTGTGAATCTTCGAAGAGTTTGTGCTTTGCGCGTCTCCTTGGAGACCTCTATTAGATTCCGATGCACCAGTGCAAGTTTACTGTATCCCTTGGACCTTCACATTCACCATGAAACACAGAAATTGCATCGGCATTGAATACAAACAGGAGAATGCCGAGTTAAGTACAAGATGGTGACTTTTCTACCAATTTGGGTTTTGAGCGGCTCCTGAGAGACCAGTATTAGATTCCGATGCACCGGTGCACGTTTACTGTATCCCTTGGACCAACACATTGACCATGAAATGCAGAAATTGCATCGTGATTGAATACAAAAGGGACAATGCCGCCTTAAGTTCAAGAAGGTGAATTTTCTAAGGGTTTGTGGTTTGAGCGGCTCCTGGGAGACCAGTATTGGATTCTGATGCACCAGTGCAGGTTTACTGTATCCCTTGGACCTTCACATTGACCATGAAACACAGAAATTGCATCTGGATTGAATACAAAGGGCACAATGGCGAATTAAATACAAGAAGAGTGAATCTTCTAAGAGTTTGTGGTTTGAGCGGCTCATGGGAGACCAATATTAGATTCCGATGAACCAGTGCAAGTTTACTGTATCCCTTGCACATTCTCATTGACCATGACACATAGAAAATGCTTCGGGGTGAATCCTAATTACACAATACCGACTTATGTAAAAGAAGAGTGAATCTTCTAAGAGTTTGTGATTTGAGCGGCTCCTGGGAGACCAGTATTAGATTTCGATGCACCAGTGCAGGTTTTCTGTATCCCTTGGACCTTCACATTGACCATGAAACTCAGAAATCGCATTGGGATGGAATACAAAAGGGACAATGCCGACTTAAGTACAAGAAGAGTGCATCTTCTAAGAGTTTGTGCTTTGAGATGCTCCTTGGCGACCAGTATTAGATTCTGATGCACCAGTGCAGGTTGACTGTATCATTTGGACCTTCACATTGACCATGAAACACAGAAATTGCATCGGGATTGAATACAAAAGGCACAATGCCGACTTAAGTACAAGAAGAGTGAATCTTCTAAAAGTTTGTGGTTTGAGCGGCTCCTGAGAGACCAGTATTAGATTCCGATGCACCAATGCAGGTTTACTGTATCCCATGGAACTTCACATTTACCATAAAACGCAGAATTTGCATTGGGATTGAATACAAAATGGACAATGCCGACTTAAGTAAAAGAAGAGTGAATCTTCTAAGCGTTTGTGATTTGAGCGGATCCATGGGAGACCAGTATTAGATTCCGATGCACCTGTGCAGGTTTACCGTATCCCTTGGACCTTCACATTGCCCATGAAACACAGAAATTGCATCGGGATACAATACAAGATGCACAATGCCGACTTAAGTACAAGAAGAGTGAATCTTCTAAGAGTTTGAGGTTGGAGCGGCTCCTGGCAGACCAGTATTAGATTCTGATGCACCAGTGCAGGTTTACTGTATCCCTTGGACCTTCACATTGACCATGAAACACAGAAATTGCATCGGGATTGAATACAAAACTCACAATGCCGACCTAAGTACAAGAAGGTGAATTTTCTAAGAGTTTGTGGTTTGAGCGGCTCCTGAGAGACCAGTTTCAGATTCCGAAGCGCCAGTGCAGGTTTAATGTATCCCTTGGACCTTCACATTGACCATGAAACACAGACCGTGCATCGGAATTGAATACAAGAGGCACAATGACGACTTAAATACAAGAAGAGTGAAGCTTCTAAGAGTTTGTCGTTTGAGCGGCTCATGGGGGAGCAGTATTAGATTCCGATGAACCAGTGCAGGTTTACTGTATCCCTTGGACATTCTCATTGACTATGAAACATCGAAATTGCATCGGGATTGAATACAAAATGCACAATACCGACTTATGTAAAAGAAGAGTGAATCTTCGAAGAGCTTGTGCTTTGAGATGCTCCTTGCCGACCAGTATTAGATTCTGATGCACCAGTGCGGGTTGACTGTATCATTTGGACCTTCACATTGACCATGAAACACAGAAATTGCATCGGGATTGAATACAAAAGGCACAATGCCGACTTAAGTACAAGAGGGGTGAATCTTAGAAGAGTTTGGGCTTCGAGCATCTCCTGGGAGGCCTGTATTAGATTCCGATGCACCATTTCACGTTTACTGTATCCCTTTGACCTTCACATTGACCATGAAACACAGAAATTGCATCGGGATTGAATACAAAAGGGGCAATGCGGACTTAAGTATAAGAAGAGTGAATCTTCAAAGAGTTTGTGGTTTGAGCGGCTCTTGGAAGACCAGTATTAGATTCCGATGAACCAGTGCAGGTTTACTCTATCCCTTGGACCTTCTCATTGACCATGAAACACAGAAATTGCATGGGGATTGAATACAAAAGGGACAATGCTGACTTAAGTACTAGAAGAATGAATCCTCTGGGAGTTTGTGCTTTCAGCGGCTCCTGGAAGACCAGGATTAGATTCCGATGAAACATTGCAGGTTTACTGTATCCCTTGCCCCTTCACATTGACCATCAAACACAGAAATTGCATCGGGATTAAATAGATAAGGCACAATGCCGACTTAAATACAAGAAGAGTGAGTCTACTAAGACTTTGTGGGTTGAGCGGCTCCTGGCAGACCAGTATTAGATTCCGGTGCACCAGTGCAGGTTTACTGTATCCCTTGGCCCTTCACGTTGCCCATGAAACACAGAAATTGCATCAGGATTGCATACAAAAGGGACAATGCCCAGTTAAGTACAAGAAGAATGAATCCTCTAGGAGTTTGTGCTTTTAGCGACTCCTGTGAGACCAGTATTAGATTCCGATGCACCAGTGCAGGTTTACTGTATAAATTGTACCCTCACATTGACCATGAATAACAGAAATTGGGATTGAATACAATAGGCACAATGCCGAATTAAGTACAAGAAGAGTGAATCATCGAAGACTTTGTGATTTGAGCGTCTCCTGGGGGACCTGTATATATTCCGATGCACCAGTGAACGTTTACTGTATCCCTTTGACGTTCACATTGACCATGAAACACAGAAATTGCATCGGGATTGAATACAATAGAGACAATGCCGAATTAAGTACAAGAAGAGTGAATCTTCTAAGGGTTTGTGCTTTGAGCGGCTTCTGGGAGACCAGTATTAGATTCCGATGCACCAGTGCAGGTTAACTGCATCCCTTGGACCTTCACATTGACGATGAAACACAGAAATCGCATCGGGATTGAATGCAATAAGCACAATGCCGACTTAAGATCAAGAAGAGTGAATCCTATACGGGTTTGTGTTTTGAGCGGCTCCTGGGAGACCAGTATTAGATTGCGATGCAGCAGCGCAGGTTGACTGTATCATTTGAACCTTCACATTGATTATCAAACACTAAAATTGCTTCGGGATTGAATAGAAAAGGCACAACACCGACTTAAGTACAAGAAGAGTGAATCTTCTAAGAGATTGTGGTCTGGGCGGCTCCTGGCAGACCAGTATTAGATTCCGATGCACCAGTGCAGCTTTACTGTATCCCTTGGACCTTCACATTGACCATGAAACACAGAAATTGCATCGGGATAGAATACAAAACTCACAATGCCAACTTAAGCACAAGAACTGTGAATCTTCGAAGAGTTTGTGCTTTGCGCGTCTCCTTGGAGACCTCTATTAGATTCCGATGCACCAGTGCAAGTTTACTGTATCCCTTGGACCTTCACATTCACCATGAAACACAGAAATTGCATCGGCATTGAATACAAACAGGAGAATGCCGAGTTAAGTACAAGATGGTGACTTTTCTACCAATTTGGGTTTTGAGCGGCTCCTGAGAGACCAGTATTAGATTCCGATGCACCGGTGCACGTTTACTGTATCCCTTGGACCAACACATTGACCATGAAATGCAGAAATTGCATCGTGATTGAATACAAAAGGGACAATGCCGCCTTAAGTTCAAGAAGGTGAATTTTCTAAGGGTTTGTGGTTTGAGCGGCTCCTGGGAGACCAGTATTGGATTCTGATGCACCAGTGCAGGTTTACTGTATCCGTTGTACCTTCACATTGACCATGAAACACATAACTCGCATCGGGATTGAATAGAAAAGGCACAATGCCGATTTAAGTACAAGAAGAGTGAATCTTAAAAGAGTTTGTGGTTTGAGCGGCTCTTGGGAAACCAGTATTACATTCCGATGAACCAGTGCAGGTTTACTGTACCCCTTGGACATTCTCATTGACCATGAAACATAGAAATTGCAACGGAATTGAATACAAAATGCACAATACCGACTTAAGTACAAGAAGAGTGAATCTTCTAAGAGCTTGTGCTTTGAGCCTCTCCTGGGGGACCAGTATTGGATTCCGATTAACCAATGCAGGTTGACTGTATCATTTGGACCTTCAAATTGACCATGAAACACAGGAATTGCATCGGGACCGAACACAATAGGGACAATGCCGACTTAATTACGAGTGAATTTTCTAAGAGTTTGTGCTTTGAGCGGCTCCTCGGAAACCAGTATTAGATTCCGATCCACCCGTGCAGGTTTACTGTATCCCTTGGACCTTCACATTGACCATGAAACACAGAAATTGCATCGGAATGGAATACATAAGGGACAATGCCGACTCAAGTACAAGAGGAGTGAATTTTGTAAGTGTTTGTGATTTGCGCGGCTCCTGGGAGACCAGTATTTGATTCCAATGCACCAGAGGAGGTTTACTGTATCCTTTTGACCGTCACATTGACCTAGAAACACAGAAATCGCATCGGGATTGAATACAAACGGGAAAATGCCGACATAAGTACAAGAAGAATGAATCCTCTACGAGTTTTTGCGTTCAGCGGCTCCTGGGAGACCAATATTAGATTCCGATGAACCAGTGCAGGTTTACTGTATCCCTTGGACCTTCACATTGACCATGAAAAACAGAAATCGCATCGGGATTGAATACAAAAGGCACAATTCCGACTTAAGTACAAGAAGAATGAATCTTCTAGGAGTTTGTGCTTTCTGCGGCTCCTGGGAGACCAGTATTAGATTCCGATGCACCAATGCAGGTTTAATGTATCCCTTGGACCTTCACATTGCCCATGAAACACAGAAATTGCATCGGGATTGAATACAAAAGCACAATGCCGACTTCAGTAGAAGAAGAGTGAATCTTATAAGGGTTTGTGCTTTGAGCGGCTCCTGAGAGACCAGTATAAGATTGTGATGCACCAGTGCAGGTTGACAGTATCATTTGAAAATTCACATTGACTATCAAACACTGAAATTGCTTCGGGATTGATTACAAAAGGCACAATGCCGACTTAAGTACAAGAAGAGTGAATCTTCTAAGAGTTTGTGGTTTGGGCGGCACCTGGCAGACCAGTATTAGATTCCGATGCACCAGTGCTTCTTTACTGTATCCCTTGGACTTTCAGATTGACCATGAAACACAGAAATTGCATCGGGATAGAATACAAAACTCACAATGCCAACTTAAGCACAAGTACTGTGAATCTTCGAAGAGTTTGTGCTTTGAGCGTCTCCTGGGAGACCTGTATTAGATTCCGATGCACCAGTTCACGTTTACTGTATCCCCTGGACCTTCACATTGACCATGAAACATAGACATTGCATCGGGATTGAATACAAATGGCACAATGCCAACTTAAGTACAAGAAGAGTGAACCTTCTAAGAATTTGTAGTTTGAGCGGCTCATGGGAGACCAGTATTAGATTCCGTTGCGCCAGTGCAGGTTTACTGTATCCCTTGGACTTTCACACTGACCGTGAAACACAGACATCTCATTGGGATTGAATACAAAAGGCACAATGCCGACTTAAGTACAAGAGGAGTGAATCTTCTAAGAGTTTGTGCTGTGAGCGCTCCTGGGAGACCAGTATTAGAATCCGATGCACCAGTGCAGGACGACTGTATCATTTGGACCTTCGCATTGACCATGAAACACAGATATTGCATCGGCATTGAATACAATAGGGACAATGCCGAGTTAAGTACAAGAAGAATGAATCCTGTAGGAGTTTGTGCTTTTAGCGGCTCCTGGGAGACCAGTATTAGATTCCGATGCACCAGTTGAGGTTTACTGTATCCCTTGTACCCTCACATTGACCATGAAAAACAGATATTGCATTGGGATTGAATACAAAAGGCACAATGCCGACTTAAGTACTAGAAGAGTGAACCTTCTAAGAGTTTGTGGTTTGAGCGGCTCCTGGCAGACCAGTATTAGATTCCGATGCACCAGTGTACGATTACTGTATACCTTGGACCTTCACATAGACCATGAATCGCAGAAATTGCATCGTGATTGAATACAAAAGGGACAATGCCGACTTAAGTACAAGAAGGTGAATTTTCTAAGGGTTTGTGGTTTGAGCGGCTCCTGGGAGACCAGTATTGCATTCCGATGCACCAGTGCAATATTACTGTATATCTTGTACCTTCACATTGACCATGAAACACATAACTCGCATCGGGATTGAATAGAAAAGGCACAATGCCGACTTAAGTACAAGAAGAGTGAATCTTCTAAGGGTTTGTGCGTTGAGCGGCTTCTGGGAGACCAGTATTAGTTTCCGATGCACCAGAGCAGGTTTACTGTATCCCTTGGACCTTCGCATTCCCCATGAAACACAGAAAATGCATCGAGATTGAATACAAAACTCACAATGCCAACTAAAGTACACGAGGTGTGAATCATCGAAGAATTTGTGATTTGAGCGTCTCCTGGGGGACCTGTATTATATTCCGATACACCAGTGAACGTTTACTGTATCCCTTTGACCTTCACATTGACCATGAAACACAGATATTGCATCGGGATTGAATACAATAGGGACGATGCCGACTTAAGTACAAGAAGAGTGAATCTTCTAAGGGTTTGTGCGTTGAGCGGCTTCTGGGAGACCAGTATTAGATTCCGATGCACCAGTGCATGTTAACTGTATCCCCTGGACCTTCACATTGACCATGAAACACAGAAATTGCATCGGGATAGAATACAAAACTCACAATGCCAACTTAAGCACAAGACCTGTGAATCTTCGAAGAGTTTGTGTTTTGCGCGTCTCCTGGGAGACCTGTATTAGATTCCAATGCACCAGTGCAAGTTTACTGTATCCCTTGGACCTTCAAATTGACCATGAAACACATAAATTGCATCGGGATTGAATACGAAAGGGACAATGCCGACTTAAGTACAAGAAGAGTAAATTTTCTAAGAATTTGTTATTTGGGCGGCTCAAGGGAGAAAAGTGTTAGATTCCGATGCACCAGTGCAGGTTTACTGTATCCCTTGGACCTTCACATTGACCATGAAACACAGAAATATCATCGGGATGGAATACATAAGGGACAATCCGACTCAAGTACAACAAGTGTGAATTTTGTAAGAGTTTATGATTTGCGCGGTTCCTGGGAGACCAGCATTAGATTCCGATGCACCAGTGCAGATTTACTGTATCCCTTTGACCTTCACATTGACCAAGAAACACAAAAATCGCATCGGGATTGAATACAAAAGGGACAATGCCGACTTGAGTACAAGCAGGATGAATCTTGTAAGATTTTGTGCTTTGAGCGGCTCCTGGGAGACCAGTATTAGATTCCGATGCATCCAGTGCTGGTTTACTGTATCTCTTGGACCTTCACATGGACCATGAAACACAGATATTGCATCGGGATTGAATACAGAAGGCACAATGCCAACTTAAGTTCTAGAAGATTGAATCTTCTAAGAGTTTCTGGTCTGAGCGGCTCCTGGGAGACCAGTATTAGATTCCGTTGCACCAGTGCAGGTTTACTGTATCCCTTGGACCTTCACATTGACCATGATACACAGAACTTGCATCGGGACTGAATACAAAAGGTTTAATGCCGACTTATGTACAAGAAGAGTGAATTTTCTAAGAGTTTGTGGTTTGAGTGGCTCCTGGAGGAAAAGTGTTAGATTCCGATGCACCAGTGCAAGTTTACTGTATCCCTTGGACCTTCAAATTGGCCAAGAAATACAGAAATTTCATCAGGATTGAATACAAAATGGACAATGCCGACTTAAGTACAAGAAGGATGAATCTTGTAAGATTTTGTGCTTTGAGCGGCTCCTGGGAGACCAGTATTAGATTCCGATGCACCAGTGCTGGTTAACGGTATCCCTTGGACCTTCACGTTGACCATGAAACACAGAATATGCATCAGGATTGAATACAAAAGGGACTGCCGACTTAAGTACAAGAAGAGTTAATCATCTAAGAGTTTGTGCTTTGAGCGGCTCTTGGGAGACCAGTATTAGATTCCGATGCACGAGTGAAGGTTTACTGTATCCCTTGGACCTTCACATTGCCCATGAAACGAAGAAATTGTAACGGGATTAAATACAAAATGCACAATGCCGACTTAAGTACACGAAGAGTGAATCTTCTAAGAGTTTGTGCTTTGAGCGGCTCCTGGGAGACCAGTATTAGATTCCGTTGCAAGAGCGCAGGTTTACTGTATCCCATGGCCATTCACATTGACCATGAAACACAGATATTGCCTCGGGATTGAATACAAAAGGCACAATGCCAACTTAAGTACAAGAAGATTGAATCTTGTAAGAGTTTCTGCTCTGAGTGGCTCCTGGGAGACCAGTATTAGATTCCGTTTCATCAGTGCAGGTTTACTGTATCCCTTGGACCTTCACATTGATCATGATACACAGAACTCGCAGCGGGATTGAGTACAAAAAGGACAATGCCGACTTAAGTACAAGAAGAGTGAATTTTTTAAGAGTTTGTGGTATGAGCGACTCCTGGGAGAAACGTGTTAGATTCCGATGCACCAGTGCAAGTTTGCTGTATCCCTTGGACCTTCACATTGGCCATGAAACACAGAAATTGCATCGGGATTGAATACAAAAGGGACAATGCCGACTTAAGTACAAGGAGGGTGAATCTTATAAGACTTTGTGCATTGAGCGCCTCCTGGGAGACCAGTATTAGATTCCGATGCACCAGTGCTGGTTAACGGTATCCCATGGACCTTCACATTGACCATGGAACACAGATATTGCATCGGGATTGAATACAATAGGGACAATGCCGACTTAAGTTCAAGAAGAGTGAATCTCTTCAGTGTCTGTGTTTTAAGCGGCTCCTGGGATACCAGTATTAGATTCCGATGCACCAGTGCACGTTTACTGTATCCCTTCGACCTTCACATTGACCATGAAACGCAGAAATTCCATCGCGATTGAATTCAAAAGGCACAATGCCGTCTTAAGTACAAGAAGAGTGAATCTTCTAGGAGTTTGTGCTTTCAGCGTCTCCTGGGAGACCAGTATTATATTCATATGCGGCAGTGCAGGTTTACTGTAGAATTGGACCTTCACATTGACCATGAAACACAGAAATTGCATCGGGATTGAATACAAATGGGACAATGCCGACTTAATTACAAGAAGAGTGATTTTTCTGAGAATTTGTGCATTGAGCGGCTCCTGGGATACCGGTATTAGATTCCTAAGCACCATTGCAGGTTGACTGTTTCCCTTGGACCTTCACGTTGACCATGAAACACAGAAATTGCATCGGGATTGAATACAAATCGGACATTGCCGACTTAAGTACAAGAAGATTGAATCTTCTCAGAGTATGTCCTTTGAGCGGCTCCTGGGAGACCAGTATTAGATTCCTATGCACCTGTGCTTGTTTAGTGTATCCCTTGGACCTTCACATGGACCATCAAACACAGAGAGTGCATCGGTATTCAATACAAAAATCACAATGCCGACTTAAGTACAAGGAGTGTGAATCTTCTAAGAGTTTGTGCTTTGAGCGGCTCCTGGGAGAAAAGTATCAGAATCCGATGCACCAGTGCAGGTTTACTGTATCCGTTGGCCCTTCACATTGCCCATGAAACACAGAAATTGCATCGGGATTGAATACATAAGGCACAATGCCGACATAAGTACAAGAAGAGTAAATCTTCTAAGAGTTTGTGCTTTGAGCGGCTCCTGGGAGACCAGTATTAGATTCCGATGCACCAGTGCAGGTTTACTGTATCCCTTGGACCATCACATTGACCATGAAACACAGAACTCGCAGCGGGATTGAGTACAAAAGGGACAATGCCGACTTAAGTACAAGGAGGGTGAATCTTATAAGATTTTGTGCATTGAGCGGCTCCTGGGAGATCAGTATTAGATTCCGATGCACCAGTGCTGGTTAACGGTATCCCATGGACCTTCACATTGAACATGAAACACAGATATTGCATCGGGATTGAATACAAAATGCACAATGCCGACTTAATTACAAGAAGAGTGAATCTCTTCAGAGTTTGTGCTTTGAGCGGCTCCTGGGATACCAGTATTAGATTCCGATCCACCAGTGCAGGTTTACTGTATCCCTTGGTCTTTCACATTGACCTTGAAGCACAGAGATTGCATCGGGATAGAATACAAATGGGACAATGCCTACTTAAGAACAAGAAGACTGATTCTTCTAAGAGTTTGTGCTTTGAGCGGCTTCTCGGAGACCAGTATTAGATTGCGATGCATCATTGCAGGTTTTCTGTATCCCTTGGACGTTCACATTAACCATGAAACATAGAAATTATATCGGGATTGAATACAAATTGCACAATGCCGACTTAAGTACAAGAAGAGTGAATCTTCTAAGAGTTTGTGCCTTCAGCGGCTCCCGCGAGACCAGTATTAGATTCCGATGCACCAGTGCAGTATTGCTTTATCCCTTGGACCTTCACATTGACCATGCAACACAGAATTTGCATCGGGACTGAATACGAAAGTCTTAACTCCGACTTAAGTACAAGAAAAGTGAATCTTCTAAGAGTTTTTGGTTTGAGCGGCTCCAGGGTGACCAGAGTTAGATTGCGGTGCACCAGTGGAGGTTTACTGTATCCCTTGGACCTTCACATTGACCATGAAACACAGTAATTGCTTCGGAACTGAATACAAAAGGGACAACGCCGACTTAAGAACAAGAAGAGTGAATCTTGCAAGAATTTGTGCTTTGAGCGGCTCCTGGGAGACCAGTATTAGATTACGATTCACCTGTGCAGGTTTACTGTATCGCTTGGGCCTTCACATTGACCATGAAACACAGAAATTGCATGGGGATTGAACCCTAATGGCACAATGCCGACTTAAGTACAAGAAGAGTGAATCTTCGAAGATTTTGTGCTTTCAGCGGCTCCTGGGAGACCAGTATTAGATTCCGCTGCACCAGTTCACGTTTACTGTATCCCTTGGACCTTAACATTGACCATGAAACACAAAAGTTGCTTTGGGATTGAATACAAATGGGACAATGCCGACATAAGTGCAAGAAGAGTGAATTTTCTAAGAGTTTGTGGTTTGAGCGGCTCCTGGCATACCAGCAATAGATTTCGATACACCAGTGCAGGTTTACTGTATCCCTTGGACCTTCACATTCACCATGAAACACAGAAATTTCATCGGGATTGAATACAAAAGGGACTCCCG
The DNA here is from genome assembly GCF_021461385.2 of Schistocerca piceifrons. NCBI lineage: Eukaryota > Metazoa > Arthropoda > Insecta > Orthoptera > Acrididae > Schistocerca > Schistocerca piceifrons. Next base: position 1,119,940,208 of record NC_060139.1, on the reverse strand, counting down.
ACTTAAGTACAAGAAGAGTTAATCATCTAAGAGTTTGTTCTTTGAGCGGCTCTTGGGAGACCAGTATTAGATTCCGATGCACCAGTGCAGGTTTACTGTATCCCTTGCGCATTCATATTGCCCAAGAAACGGAGAAATTGCATCAGAATTGAATACAAAATGCACAATCCCGACTTAAGTACAAGAAGAGTGAATCTTCTAAGAGTTTGTGCTTTGAGCGGCTCCTGGGAGACCAGTAATAGATTCCGTTTCACCAGTGCAGGTTCACTATATCCCTTGGACCTTCACATTGACTATGAAACACAGAAATTACATCCTGATTGAATACAAGTGGGACAATGCCACCTTAAGTACAAGAAGGGTGAATCTTCTAAGAGTTTGTGATTGACCGTCTCCTGGGAGACCAGTATTACATTCCGATGCACCAGTGCAGGTTTACTGTATCCCTTGGCCCTTCACATTGACCATGAAACACAGAAATTGCATCGGGATTGATTACATACGGCACAATGCCGACTCAAGTACAAGAAGAGGGAATCTTCTAAGAATTTGTGCTTTGAGCGGCTCATGGGAGACCAGTATTAGATTCCGTTGCACCAGTGCAGGTTTACTGTATCCCCTGGACCTTCACATTGACCATGAAACACAGACGTTGCATCGGGATTGATTACAAAAGAGACAATGCCGACTTAAGTACAAGAGGAGGGAATTTCCTAAGAGTTTGTGGTTTGAGCGGCTCCTGGGAGAAAAGTGTTAGATTCCGATGCACCAGTGCACGTTTACTGTATCCCTTGGTCCTTCACATTGACCATGAAACACAGAAATTGCATCGGGATTGAATACAAATGGGACAATGCCGACTTAAGTATAAGAAGAGTGAATCTTCTCAGAGTATGTGCTTTGAGCGGCTCCTGGGAGACCAGTATTAGATTCCGTTGCACCAGTGCAGGTTTACTGTATCCCTTGGACCTTCACATTGACCATGATACACAGAACTTGCATCGGGTTAGAATACAAAAGGGACAATGCCGACATAAGTACAAGAAAAGTGAATTTTCTAAGAGTTTGTGGTTTGAGCGGCTCCTGGGAGAAAAGTGTTAGATTCCGATGCACCAGTGCACGTTTACTGTATCCCTTGGACCTTCACATTGACCATGTAACACAGAATATGCATCGGGATTGAATACAAAAGAGACAATGCCGACTTAAGTACAAGAAGACTGAATCTTCTAAGAGTTTGTGTTTTGAGCGGCTCCTGGGAGATTAGTATTAGGTTCCGACGCACCAGTGCACGTTTATTGTATCCCTTGGTCCTTCACATTGAACATGAAACACTGATATTGCATCAGGATTGAATACATAAGGGACAATGGTGACTTAAATACAAGAAGAGTGAATTTCCTCAGAGATTGTGCTTTCAGCGGCTCCTAGGATACCAGTATTAGATTCCGATGCACCAATGCAGGTTTACTGTATCGCTTGGACCTTCACATTGACCATGAAACTCAGAAATTGTATCAGGATTGAATACAAAAGGGACTGCCGACTTAAGTACAAGAACAGTAAATCTTCTAAGAGTTTGTGCTTTGAGCGGCTCCTGGGAGACCAGTATTAGATTCGAATGCACCAGTGCAGGATTACTGTATACCTTGGACCCTCACATTGACCATGAAACACAGAAATTGCATGGGGATTGAATCCTAATGGCACAATGCCAAGTTAAGTACAAGAAGAGTGAATCTTCGAAAATTTTGTGTTTCAGCGGCTCCTAGGAGACCAGTATTAGATTCCGCTGCACCAGTTCAAGTTTACTGTATCCCTTGGACCTTCACATTGACCATGAAACACAAAAGTTGCTTTGGGATTGAATACAAATGGGACAATGCAGACATAAGTGCAAGAAGAGTGAATTTTCTAAGAGTTTGTGGTTTGAGCGGCTCCTGGCATACCAGTATTAGATTTCGATGCACCAGTGCAGGTTTACTGTATCCCTTGGACCTTCACGTTGACCATGAAACACAGAAATTGCATCGGGATTGAATACAAAAGGGACTCCCAACTTAAGTACAAGAAGAGTTAATCAGCTGAGAGTTATTTTTTTGAGCGGCTCTTGGGAGACCAGTATTAGATTCCGATGCACCAGTGCAGGTTTACTGTATCCCTTGGGCATTCATATTGCCCAAGAAACGCAGAAATTGCATTGGGATTGAATACAAAATGCACAATGCCGACTTAAGTACAAGAAGAGTGAATCTTCTAAGAGTTTCTGCTCTGAGCAGCTCCTGAGAGACCAGTATTAGATTCCGTTGCACCAGTGCAGGTTTACTGTATCCCTTGGACCTTCACATTGACCATGAAACACAGAAGTTGCATCGGGATTGAATACAATAGGGACACTGCCGACTTAAGTACAAGAAGAGTGAATCTCTTCAGAGTTTGTGCTTTGAGCGGCTCCTGGGACACCAGTATTAGATTCCGATGCACCAGTGCAGGTTTACTGTATCCCTTCGACCTTCACATTGACCATGAAACACAGAAATTGCATCGGGATTGAATACAAATGGGACAATGCCGCCTTAAGTACAAGAAGAGTGAATCTCCTAAGAGTTTGTGTTTGAGCGTCTCCTGGGAGACCAGTATTAGATTCCGATGCACCAGTGCAGGTTTACTGTATCCCTTGGCTCTTCACATTGACCATGAAACACAGAAATCGCATCGGGATTGATTACATACGGCACAATGCCGACTCAAGTATAACAAGGGGGAATCTTCTAAGAGTTTGTGCTTTGAGCGTCTCTTGGGAGACCACTATTAGATTCCAGTGAACCAGTGCAGATTTACTGTATCCGTTGGACCTTCACATTGACCATGAAACACAGAAATTGCATCGGGATTGAATACAAAAGGCACAATGCCGACTTAAGTACCAGAAGAGTGAATCTTCTAAGAGTTTCTGCTCTGAGCAGCTCCTGAGAGACCAGTATTAGATTCCGCTGCACCAGTGCAGGTTTACTGTATCCCTTGGACCTTCACATTGACCATGAAACACAGAAGTTGCATCGGGATTGAATACAAAAGAGACAATGCCGACTTAAGTACAAGACGAGGGAATTTTCTAAGAGTTTGTGGTTTGAGCGGCTCCTGGGAACAAAGTGTTAGTATCCGATGCACCAGTGCACGTTTACTGTATCCCTTGGTCCTTCACATTGACCATGAAACACAGATATTGCATCGGCATTGAATACAATAGGGACAATACCGACTTAAGTACAAGAAGAGTGAATCTCTTCAGAGTTTGTGCTTTGGGCGGCTCCTGGGATACCAGTATTAGATTCCGATGCACCAGTGCAGGTTTACTGTATCCCTTCGACCTTCGCATTGACCATGAAACACAGAAATTGCATCGGGATTGTATACAAATTGGACAATGCCGACTTAAGTACAAGAAGAGTGAATCTTCTAAGAGTATGTGCTTTCAGCGGCTCCTGGGAGACCAGTATTAGATTCCGTTGCACCAGTGCAGGTTTACTCTATCCCTTGGACCTTCATATTGACCATGATACACAGAACTTGCACCGGGATTGAATACAAAAGGGACAATGCCGACTTAAGTACAAGAAGAGCGAATTTTCTAAGAGTTTGTGGTTTGAGCGGGTCCTGGGAGAAAAGTGTTAGATTCCGATGCACCAGTGCACGTTTACTGTATCCCTTGGAACTTCACATTGACCATGTAACACAGAATATGCATCGGGATTGAATACAAAAGAGACAATGCCGACTTAAGTACGAGAAGACTGAATCTTCTAAGAGTTTGTGCTTTGAGCGGCTCCTGGGAGATTAGTATTAGGTTCCGACGCACCAGTGCACGTTTACTGTATCCCTTGGTCCTACACATTGAACATGAAACACTGATATTGCATCAGGATTGAATACATTAGGGACAATGCTGACTTAAATACAAGAAGAGTGAATTTCTTCAGAGATTGTGTTTTCAGCGGCTCCTGGGATACCAGTATTAGATTCCGATGCACCAGTGCAGGTTTACTGTATCGCTTGGACCTTCACATTGACCATGAAACACAGAAATTGCATCGGGATTGAAAATAAATCGGACATTGCCGACTTATGTAGAAGAAGAGTGAATCTTCGCACAGTATGAGCTTTGAGCGGCTCCTGGGAGAGCAGTATTAGATTCCGATGCACCAGTGCAGGTTTACTGTGGCCCTCGGACTATCACATTGACCATGAAACACAGAAATTGCATGGGGATTGAATCCTAATGGCACAATGCCAAGTTAAGTACAAGAAGAGTGAATCTTCGAAGATTTTGTGTTTCAGCGGCTCCTGGGAGACCAGTATTAGATTCCGCTGCACCAGTTCAAGTTTACTGTATCCCTTGGACCTTCACATTGACCATGAAACACAAAAGTTGCTCTGAGATTGCATACAAATGGGACAATGCAGACATAAGTGCAAGAAGAGTGAACTTTCTAAGAGTTTGTGGTTGGAGCGGCTCCTGGCATACCAGTATTAGATTTCGATGCACCAGTGCAGGTTTACTGTATCCCTTGGGCATTCATATTGCCCAAGAAACGCAGAAATTGCATTGGGATTGAATACAAAATGCACAATGCCGACTTAAGTACAAGAAGAGTGAATCTTCTAAGAGTTTGTGCTTTGAGCGGCTCCTGGGAGACCAGTAATAGATTCCGTTTCACCATTGCAGGTTCACTGTATCCCTTGGACCTTCACATTGACCATGAAACACAGAAATTGCATCCTGATTGAATACAAGTGGGACAATGCCGCCTTAAGTACAAGAAGAGTGAATCTTCTAAGAGTTTGTGTTTGAGCGTCTCCTGGGAGACCAGTATTAGATTCCGATGCACCAGTGCAGGTTTACTGTATCCCTTGGCCCTTCACATTGACCATGATACACAGAAATTGCATCGGGATTGATTACATACGGCACAATGCCGACTCAAGTACAAGAAGAGGGAATCTTCTAAGAGTTTGTGCTTTGAGCATCTCTTGGGAGACCACTATTAGATTCCAGTGAACCAGTGCAGATTTACTGTATCCATTGGACCTTCACATTGACCATGAAACAAAGAAATTGCATCGGGATTGAATACAAATGGCACAATGCCGACTTAAGTACCAGAAGAGTGAATCTTCTAAGAGTTTCTGCTCTGAGCAGCTCCTGAGAGACCAGTATTAGATTCCGTTGCACCAGTGCAGGTTTACTGTATCCCTTGGACCTTCACATTGACCATGATACACAGAACTTGCACCGGGATTGAATACAAAAGGGACAATGCCGACTTAAGTACAAGAAGAGCGAATTTTCTAAGAGTTTGTGGTTTGAGCGGCTCCTGGGAGAAAAGTGTTAGATTCCGATGCACCAGTGCACGTTTACTGTATCCCTTGGAACTTCACATTGACCATGTAACACAGAATATGCATCGGGATTGAATACAAAAGAGACAATGCCGACTTAAGTACGAGAAGACTGAATCTTCTAAGAGTTTGTGCTTTGAGCGGCTCCTGGGAGATTAGTATTAGGTTCCGACGCACCAGTGCACGTTTACTGTATCCCTTGGTCCTACACATTGAACATGAAACACTGATATTGCATCAGGATTGAATACATAAGGGACAATGCTGACTTAAGTACAAGAAGAGTGAATTTCTTCAGAGATTGTGTTTTCAGCGGCTCCTGGGATACCAGTATTAGATTCCGATGCACCAGTGCAGGTTTACTGTATCGCTTGGACCTTCACATTGACCATGAAACACAGAAATTGCATCGGGATTGAAAATAAATCGGACATTGCCGACTTATGTACAAGAAGAGTGAATATTCGCACAGTATGAGCTTTGAGCGGCTCCTGGGAGACCAGTATTAGATTCCGATGCACCAGTGCAGGTTTACTGTGGCCCTCGGACTATCACATTGACCATGAAACACAGAAATTGCATGGGGATTGAATCCTAATGGCACAATGCCAAGTTAAGTACAAGAAGAGTGAATCTTCGAAGATTTTGTGTTTCAGCGGCTCCTGGGAGACCAGTATTAGATTCCGATGCACCAGTGCAGGTTTACTGTGGCCCTCGGACTATCACATTGACCATGAAACACAGAAATTGCATGGGGATTGAATCCTAATGGCACAATGCCAAGTTAAGTACAAGAAGAGTGAATCTTCGAAGATTTTGTGTTTCAGCGGCTCCTGGGAGACCAGTATTAGATTCCGCTGCACCAGTTCAAGTTTACTGTATCCCTTGGACCCTCACATTGACCATGAAACACAAAAGTTGCTTTGGGATTGCATACAAATGGGACAATGCAGACATAAGTGCAAGAAGAGTGAACTTTCTAAGAGTTTGTGGTTTGAGCGGCTCCTGGCATACCAGTATTAGATTTCGATGCACCATTGCAGGTTTACTGTATCCCTTGGGCATTCATATTGCCCAAGAAACGCAGAAATTGCATTGGGATTGAATACAAAATGCACAATGCCGACTTAAGTACAAGAAGAGTGAATCTTCTAAGAGTTTGTGCTTTGAGCGGCTCCTGGGAGACCAGTAATAGATTCCGTTTCACCATTGCAGGTTCACTGTAGCCCTTGGACCTTCACATTGACCATGAAACACAGAAATTGCATCCTGATTGAATACAAGTGGGACAATGCCGCCTAAGTACAAGAAGAGTGAATCTTCTAAGAGTTTGTGTTTGAGCGTCTCCTGGGAGACCAGTATTAGATTCCGATGCACCAGTGCAGGTTTACTGTATCCCTTGGCCCTTCACATTGACCATGAAACACAGAAATTGCATCGGGATTGATTACATACGGCACAATGCCGACTCAAGTACAAGAAGAGGGAATCTTCTACGAGATTGTGCTTTGAGCGTCTCTTGGGAGACCACTATTAGATTCCAGCGAACCAGTGCAGATTACTGTATCCATTAGACCTTCACATTGACCATGAAACACAGAAATTGCATCGGGATTGAATACAAATGGCACAATGCCGACTTAAGTACCAGAAGAGTGAATCTTCTAAGAGTTTCTGCTCTGAGCAGCTCCTGAGAGACCAGTATTAGATTCCGTTGCACCAGTGCAGGTTTACTGTATCCCTTGGACCTTCACATTGACCATGAAACACAGAAGTTGCATCGGTATTGAATACAAAAGAGACAATGCCGACTTAAGTACAAGAGGAGGGAATTTTCTAAGAGTTTGAGGTTTGAGCGGCTCCTCGGAGAAAAGTGTTAGATTCCGATGCACCAGTGCACGTTTACTGTATCCCTTGGTCCTTCACATTGACCATGAAACACAGATATTGCATCGGGATTGAATACAATAGGGACACTGCCGACTTAAGTACAAGAAGAGTGAATCTCTTCAGAGTTTGTGCTTTGAGCGGCTCCTGGGACACCAGTATTAGATTCCGATGCACCAGTGCAGGTTTACTGTATCCCTTCGACCTTCACATTGACCATGAAACACAGAAATTGCATCGGGATTGAATACAAATGGGACAATGCCGACTTAAGTACAAGAAGAGTGAATCTTCTCAGAGTATGTGTTTTGAGCGGCTCCTGGGAGACCAGTATTAGATTCCGTTGCACCAGTGCAGGTTTACTGTATCCCTTGGACCTTCACATTGACCATGATACACAGAACTTGCATCGGGATTGAATACAAAAGGGACAATGCCGACTTAAGTACAAGAAGAGTGAATTTTCTAAGAGCTTGTGGTTTGAGCGGCTCCTGGGAGAAAAGTGTTAGATTCCGATGCACCAGTGCACGTTTACTGCATCCCTTGGACCTTCACATTGACCATGTGACACAGAATATGCATCGGGATTGAATACAATAGAGACAATGCCGACTTAAGTACAAGAAGACTGAATCTTCTAAGAGTTTGTGCTTTGAGCGGCTCCTGGGAGATTATTATTAGGTTCCGACGCACCAGTGCACGTTTACTGTATCCCTAGGTCCTTCACATTGAACATGAAACACTGATATTGCATCAGGATTGAATACAAAAGGGACAATGCTGACTTAAATACAAGAAGAGTGAATTTCTTCAGAGATTGTGCTTTCAGCGGCTCCTGGGATACCAGTATTAGATTCCGATGCACCAGTGCAGGTTTACTGTATCGCTTGGACCTTCACATTGACCATGAAACACACAAATTGTATCAGGATTGAATACAAAAAGGACTGCCGACTTAAGTACAAGAAGAGTGAATCTTCTAAGAGTTTGTGCTTTGAGCGGCCCCTGGGAGACCAGTATTAGATTCGAATGCACCAGTGCAGGATTACTGTATACCTTCGACCCTCACATTGACCATGAAACACAGAAATTGCATGGGGATTGAATCCTAATGGCACAATGCCAACTTAAGTACAAGAAGAGTGAATCTTCGAAGATTTTGTGCTTTCAGCGGCTCCTGGGAGACCAGTAATAGATTCCGTTTCACCAGTGGAGGTTCACTGTATCCCTTGGACCTTCACATTGACCATGAAACACAGAAATTGCATCCTGATTGAATACAAATGGGACAATGCCGCCTTAAGTACAAGAAGAGTGCTCTTCTAAGAGTTTGTGTTTGAGCGTCTCCTGGGAGACCAGTATTAGATTCCGATGCACCAGTGGAGGTTTACTGTATCCCTTGGCTCTTCACATAGACCATGAAAAACAGAAATCGCATCGGGATTGATTACATACGGCACAATGCCGACTCAAGTACAAGAAGAGGGAATCTTCTAAGAGTTTGTGCTTTGAGCGTCTCTTGGGAGACCACTATTAGATTCCAGTGAACCAGTGCAGATTTACTGTATCCGTTGGACCTTCACATTGACCATGAAACACAGAAATTGCATCGGGATTGAATACAAAAGGCACAATGCCGACTTAAGTACCAGAAGAGTGAATCTTCTAAGAGTTTCTGCTCTGAGCAGCTCCTGAGAGACCAGTATTAGATTCCGTTGCACCAGTGCAGGTTTACTGTATCCCTTGGACCTTCACATTGACCATGAAACACAGAAGTTGCATCGGGATTGAATACAAAAGAGACAATGCCGACTTAAGTACAAGACGAGGGAATTTTCTAAGAGTTTGTGGTTTGAGCGGCTCCTGGGAACAAAGTGTTAGTTTCCGATGCACCAGTGCACGTTTACTGTATCCCTTGGTCCTTCACATTGACCATGAAACACAGAAATTGCATCGGGATTGAATACAAATGGGACAATGCCGACTTAAGTACAAGAAGAGTGAATCTTCTCAGAGTATGTGCTTTGAGCGGCTCCTGGGAGACCAGTATTAGATTCCGTTGCACCAGTGCAGGTTTACTGTATCCCTTCGACCTTCGCATTGACCATGAAACACAGAAATTGCATCGGGATTGAATACAAATGGGACAATGCCGACTTAAGTACAAGAAGAGTGAATCTTCTCAGAGTATGTGCTTTGAGCGGCTCCTGGGAGACCAGTATTAGATTCCGTTGCACCAGTGCAGGTTTACTCTATCCCTTGGACCTTCACATTGACCATGATACACAGAACTTGCACCGGGATTGAATACAAAAGGGACAATGCCGACTTAAGTACAAGAAGAGTGAATTTTCTAAGAGTTTGTGGTTTGAGCGGCTCCTGGGAGAAAAGTGTTAGATTCCGACGCACCAGTGCACGTTTACTGTATCCCTTGGAACTTCACATTGACCATGTAACACAGAATATGCATCGGGATTGAATACAAAAGAGACAATGCCGACTTAAGTACGAGAAGACTGAATCTTCTAAGAGTTTGTGCTTTGAGCGGCTCCTGGGAGATTAGTATTAGGTTCCGACGCACCAGTGCACGTTTACTGTATCCCTTGGTCCTACACATTGAACATGAAACACTGATATTGCATCAGGATTGAATACATAAGGGACAATGCTGACTTAAATACAAGAAGAGTGAATTTCTTCAGAGATTGTGTTTTCAGCGGCTCCTGGGATACCAGTATTAGATTCCGATGCACCAGTGCAGGTTTACTGTATCGCTTGGACCTTCACATTGACCATGAAACACAGAAATTGCATCGGGATTGAATATAAATCGGACATTGCCGACTTATGTACAAGAAGAGTGAATCTTCGCACAGTATGAGCTTTGAGCGGCTCCTGGGAGACCAGTATTAGATTCCGATGCACCAGTGCAGCTTTACTGTGGCCCTTGGACTATCACATTGACCATGAAACACAGAAATTGCATCGGGAATGAATACAAAAGGCACAATGCCGACTTAAGTACAAGAAGAGCGAATCTTCTAAGAGTTTCTGCTCTGAGCGGCTCCTGGGAGACCAGTATTAGATTCCGTTGCACCAGTGCAGGTTAACTGTATCCCTTGGACCTTCACATTGACCATAAAACACAGATATTGCATCAGGATTGAGTACAAATGGAACAATGCCGACTTAGGTACAAGAAGAATGAATCTCTTCAGAGTTTGTGCTTTGAACGGCTCCTAGAATACAAGTATTAGATTCAGATCCACCAGTGCACGTTTAATGTATCCCTTGGATCTTCACATTGTCCATGAAACACAGATATTGCATCGGGATTGGATACAAATGGGACAATGCCGACTTAAGGACAAGAAGAGTGAATCTTCTAAGAGATTGTGCTTTGAGCGGCTCCTAGGAGACCAGCATTAGATTCCATTGCACCAATGCAGGTTTACTGTACCCCTTTGACCTCCACATTGACCAAGAAACACAGAAATTGCATCGGGATTGAGTACAAAAGGGACACTGGCGACTTAAGTACAAGAAGATTGAATCTTCTAAGAGTTTCTGCTCTGAGCAGCTCCTGAGAGACCAGTATTAGATTCCGTTGCACCAGTGCAGGTTTACTGTATCCCTTGGACCTTCACATTGACCATGAAACACAGAAGTTGCATCGGGATTGAATACAAAAGAGACAATGCCGACTTAAGTACAAGAGGAGGGAATTTTCTAAGAGTTTGTGGTTTGAGCGGCTCCTGGGGGAAAAGTGTTAGATTCCGATGCACCAGTGCACGTTTATTGTATCCCTTGGTCCTTCACATTGACCATGAAACACAGATATTGCATCGGGATTGAATACAATAGGGACACTGCCGACTTAAGTACAAGAAGAGTGAATCTCTTCAGAGTTTGGGCTTTGAGCGGCTCCTGGGATACCAGTATTAGATTCCGATGCACCAGTGCAGGTTTACTGTATCCCTACGACCTTCACATTGACCATGAAACACAGAAATTGCATCGGGATTGAATACAAATGGGACAATGCCGACTTAAGTACAAGAAGAGTGAATCATCTCAGAGTATGTGTTTTGAGCGGCTCCTGGGAGACCAGTATTAGATTCCGTTGCACCAGTGCAGGTTTACTGTATCCCTTGGACCTTCACATTGACCATGATACACAGAACTTGCATCGGGATTGAATACAAAAGGGACAATGCCGACTTAAGTACAAGAAGAGTGAATTTTCTAAGAGCTTGTGGTTTGAGCGGCTCCTGGGAGAAAAGTGTTAGATTCCGATGCACCAGTGCACGTTTACTGCATCCCTTGGACCTTCACATTGACCATGTAACACAGAATATGCATCGGGATTGAATACAAAAGAGACAATGCCGACTTAAGTACAAGAAGACTGAATCTTCTAAGAGTTTGTGCTTTGAGCGGCTCCTGGGAGATTAGTATTAGGTTCCGACGCACCAGTGCACGTTTACTGTATCCCTAGGTCCTTCACATTGAACATGAAACACTGATATTGCATCAGGATTGAATACATAAGGGACAATGCTGACTTAAATACAAGAAGACTGAATTTCTTCAGAGATTGTGCTTTCAGCGGCTCCTGGGATACCAGTATTAGATTCCGATGCACCAGTGCACGTTTACTGTATCGCTTGGACCTTCACATTGACCATGAAACACACAAATTGTATCAGGATTGAATACAAAAGGGACTGCCGACTTAAGTACAAGAAGAGTGAATCTTCTAAGAGTTTCTACTTTGAGCGGCCCCTGGGAGACCAGTATTAGATTCGAATGCACCAGTGCAGGATTACTGTATACCTTCGACCCTCACATTGACCATGAAACACAGAAATTGCATGGGGATTGAATCCTAATGGCACAATGCCAACTTAAGTACAAGAAGAGTGAATCTTCGAAGATTTTGTGCTTTCAGCGGCTCCTGGGAGACCAGTAATAGATTCCGTTTCACCAGTGGAGGTTCACTGTATCCCTTGGACCTTCACATTGACCATGAAACACAGAAATTGCATCCTGATTGAATACAAGTGGGACAATGCCGCCTTAAGTACAAGAAGAGTGAATCTTCTAAGAGTTTGTGTTTGAGCGTCTCCTGGGAGACCAGTATTAGATTCCGATGCACCAGTGCAGGTTTACTGTATCCCTTGGCTCTTCACATTGACCATGAAACACAGAAATCGCATCGGGATTGATTACATACGGCACAATGCCGACTCAAGTATAAGAAGAGGGAATCTTCTAAGAGTTTGTGCTTTGAGCGTCTCTTGGGAGACCACTATTAGATTCCAGTGAACCAGTGCAGATTTACTGTATCCGTTGGACCTTCACATTGACCATGAAACACAGAACTTGCATCGGGATTGAATACAAATGGGACAATGCCGACTTAAGTACAAGAAGAGTGAATCTTCTCAGAGTATGTGCTTTGAGCGGCTCCTGGGAGACAAGTATTAGATTCCGTTGCACCAGTGCAGGTTTACTCTATCCCTTGGACCTTCACATTGACCATGATACACAGAACTTGCACCGGGATTGAATACAAAAGGAACAATGCCGACTTAAGTACAAGAAGAGTGAATTTTCTAAGAGTTTGTGGTTTGAGCGGCTCCTGGGAGAAAAGTGTTAGATTCCGATGCACCAGTGCACGTTTACTGTATCCCTTGGAACTTCACATTGACCATGTAACACAGAATATGCATCGGGATTGAATACAAAAGAGACAATGCCGACTTAAGTACGAGAAGACTGAATCTTCTAAGAGTTTGTGCTTTGAGCGGCTCCTGGGAGATTAGTATTAGGTTCCGACGCACCAGTGCACGTTTACTGTATCCCTTGGTCCTACACATTGAACATGAAACACTGATATTGCATCAGGATTGAATACATAAGGGACAATGCTGACTTAAATACAAGAAGAGTGAATTTCTTCAGAGATTGTGTTTTCAGCGGCTCCTGGGATACCAGTATTAGATTCCGATGCACCAGTGCAGGTTTACTGTACCGCTTGGACCTTCACATTGACCATGAAACACAGAAATTGCATCGGGATTGAAAATAAATCGGACATTGCCAACTTATGTACAAGAAGAGTGAATCTTCGCACAGTATGAGCTTTGAGCGGCTCCTGGGAGACCAGTATTAGATTCCGATGCACCAGTGCAGGTTTACTGTGGCCCTTGGACTATCACATTGACCATGAAACACAGAAATTGCATCGGGATTGAATACAAAAGGCACAATGCCGACTGAAGTACAAGAAGAGCGAATCTTCTAAGAGTTTCTGCTCTGAGCGGCTCCTGGGAGACCAGTATTAGATTCCGTTGCACCAGTGCAGGTTAACTGTATCCCTTGGACCTTCACATTGACCATAAAACACAGATATTGCATCAGGATTGAGTACAAAAGGAACAATGCCGACTTAGGTACAAGAAGAATGAATCTCTTCAGAGTTTGTGCTTTGAACGGCTCCTAGAATACAAGTATTAGATTCAAATCCACCAGTGCACGTTTAATGTATCCCTTGGATCTTCACATTGTCCATGAAACACAGATATTGCATCGGGATTGGATACAAATGGGACAATGCCGACTTAAGGACAAGAAGAGTGAATCTTCTAAGAGATTGTGCTTTGAGCGGCTCCTAGGAGACCAGCATTAGATTCCATTGCACCAATGCAGGTTTACTGCACCCCCTTGACCACCACATTGACCAAGAAACACAGAAATTGCATCGGGATTGAGTACAAAAGGGACACTGCCGACTTAAGTACAAGAAGAGTGAATGTTCTAAGAGTTTGTGGTTTGAGCGGCTCCTGGGAGACCAGTATTAGATTCCGATGCACTAGTGCAGGTTTACTGTATCCCTTGGCCGTTCACATTGACCATGAAACACAGAAATTGCGTGGGGATTGAATACATATGGCACAATGCCGACTTACGTACAAGAAGAGTGAATCTTCTAAGAGTTTGTGCTTTGCGCGGCTCTTGGGAGACCAGTATCATCTTCAGATGCACCAGCGCAGGTTTACCGTATCCCTTGGACCTTCACATTGACCACAAAACACAGATATTGCATCGGGACTTAATACAAAAGGCACAATGCCAACTTAAGTACAAGAAGATTGAATCTTCTAAGAGTTTCTGCTCTGAGCGGCTCCTGGGAGACCAGTATTAGATTCCGTTTCACCAGTGCAGGTTTACTGTACACCCTTGGACCTTCACATTGATCATGATACACACAGAACTCGCAACAGGATTGAGTACAAAAGGGACAGTGCCGACTAAAGTACAAGAAGAGTGACTCTTGCAAGAGTTTGTACTTTGAGCGGCTCCTGGGAGACCAGTATTAGATTACGATGCACCTGTGCAGGTTTACTGTATCCCTTGGTCCTTCACATTAACCATGAAACACTGATATTGCATCGGGATTGAATACACTAGGGACAAGGCCGACTTAAGTACAAGAAGAGTGAAACTCTTCAGAGTCTGTGTTTGAGCGGCTCCTGGGATACCAGTATTAGATTCCGATGCACCTGTGCACGTTTACTGTATCCCTTCGACCTTCACATTGACCATGAAACACAGAATTCCATCGCGATTGAATACAAAAAGGCACAATGACGTCATAAGTACAAGAAGAGTGAATCTTCTAAGAGTTTGTGCTTTGAGCGTCTCCTGGGAGACCAGTATTAGATTCCGATGCACCAGAGCACGTTTATTGTTTCCCTTGGACATTCACATTGACCATGAAACACAGAAATTGCATCGGGATTGAATACAAATGGATTAATGCCGACTTAAATACAAGAAGAGTGAATCTTTTCAGAGTATGTGCTTTGAGCGGCTCCTGGGAGACCAGTATCAGATTCCGATGCACCTGTGCTTGTTTAGTGTATCCCTTGGACCTTCACATGGACCATCAAACACAGAGATTGCATCGGGATTGAACACAAAAGGCACAATGCCGACTTAAGTACAAGAAAAGTGAATCTTCTAAGATTTTGTGGTTTGAGCGGCTTCAGGGTGACCAGAGTTAGATTCCGATGCACCATTGGAGGTTTACTGTATCCCTTGGACCTTCACATTGACCATGTAACACAGAAATTGCATCGGGATTGAATACAAAAGGGGCTCCCGACTTAAGTACAAGTAGAGTTAATCTTCTAAGAGTGTGTGTTTTTTGCGGCTCTTGGGAGACCAGTATTAGATTCCGATGCACCAGTGCAGGTTTACTGTATCCCTTGGGCATTCATATTGCCCAAGAAACGCAGAAATTTCATCGGGATTGAATACAAAATGCACAATGCCGACTTAAGTACAAGAAGAGTGAATCTTCTAAGAGTTTGTGCTTTGTGCGGCTCATGGGACACCAGTATTAGATTCCGTTTCACCAGTGCAGGTTTACTGTATCCCTTGGACCCTCACATTGACCATCAAACACAGAAACCACACCGGGATTGAATACAAAAGAGACAATGCCGACTTAAGTACAAGAAGATTGAATCTTCCAAGAGTTTGTGTTTGAGCGTCTCCAGGGAGACCAGTATTAGATTCCGATGCACCAGTGCAGGTTTACTGTATCCCTTGGCCCTTCACATTGACCATGAAACACAGAAATTGCATCGGGATTGATTACATAAGGCAAAATGCCGACTGAAGTACAAGAAGAGGGAATCTTCTAAGAGTTTGTGGTTTGAGTGGCTTCTTGGAGACCAGTATTAGGTTCCGGCGCACCAGTGATGGTTTACTGTATCCCTTGGTCCTTCACATTGACCATGAAACACAGATATTGCATCGGGATTTAGTACAAAAGGGACAATGCCGACTTAAGTACACGAAGAATGAATCTCTTCAGAGTTTGTGCTTTGAGCGGCTCCTGGGATACAAGTATTAGATTCCGATGCACCAGTGCAGGTTTACAGTATCCCTTTGACCTTCACATTGACCATGATACACAGAAATTGCATCGGGATTGAATACAAATGGGACAAGGCCGACTTAAGTACAAGAAGAGTGAGTCTTCTCAGAGTATGTGCTTTGAGCGGCTCCCGGGAGACCAGTATTAGATTCCGTTGCACCAGTGCAGGTTTACTGTATCCCTTGGACCTTCACATTGACCATGATACACAGAACGTGCATCGGGATTGAATACAAAAGGGACAATGCCGACTTAAGTACAAGAAGAGTGAATTTTCTAAGAGTTTGTGGTTTGTGCGGCTCCTGGGAGAAAAGTGTTAGATTCCGATGCACGAGTGCACGTTTACTGCATCCCTTGGACCTTCACATTGACCATGTAACACAGAATATGCATCGGGATTGAATACAAAAGAGACAATGCCGACTTAAGTACAAGAAGAGTGAATCTTCTAAGAGTTTGTGTTTGAGTGTCTCCTGGGAGACAAGTGTTAGATTCCGATGCTTCAGTGCAGGTTTACTGTATCCCTTGGACCTGCATATTGACCATGAAACATAGATATTGCATTGGGATTGAATACAAATGGGACAATGCCGACCTAATTACAAGAAGAGTGAATCTACTAAGAATTTGTGCATTGAGCGGCTCCTGGGATACCGGTATTACATTCCTAAGCTAATTGTTCCCTTAGACCTTCACATTGACCATGAAACACAGAAATTTCATCGGGATTGAATATAAATCGGACATTGCCGACTTATGTACAATAAGAGTGAATCTTCTCACAGTATGAGCTTTGAGCGGCTCCTGGGAGACCAGTATTAGATTCCGATGCACCAGTGCAGGTTTACTGTGGCCCTTGCACCAACACATTGACCATGAAACACAGATATTGCATCGGGATTGAATACAAAAGGCACAACGCCGACTTAAGTACAAGAAGACAGAATCTTCTAAGAGTTTGTGGTTTGAGTGGCTTCTTGGAGACCAGTATTAGGTTCCGGCGCACCAGTGATGGTTTACTGTATCCCTTGGTCCTTCACATTGACCATGAAACACAGATATTGCATCGGGATTTAGTACAAAAGGGACAATGCCGACTTAAGTACACGAAGAATGAATCTCTTCAGAGTTTGTGCTTTGAGCGGCTCCTGGGATACAAGTATTAGATTCAGATCCACCAGTACACGTTTAATGTATCCCTTGGATCTTCACATTGACCATGAAACACAGATATTGCATCGGGAATGAATACAAATGGGACAATGCCGACTTAAGGACAAGAAGAGTGAATCTTCTAAGAGATTGTGCTTTGAGCGGCTCCTGGGAGACCAGTATTAGATTCCATTGCACCAGTGCAGGTTTACTGTACCCCTTTGACCTCCACATTGACCAAGAAACACAGAAATTGCGTCGGGATTGAGTACAAAAGGGACACTGCCGACTTAAGTACAAGAAGAGTGAATTTTCTAAGAGTTTGTGGTTTGAGCGGCTCCTGGGAGACCAGTATTAGATTCCAATGCACCCGTGCAGGTTTATTGTATCCCTTGGCCATTCACATTGACCATGAAACACAGAAATTGCGTGGGGATTGAATACATATGGCACAATGCCGACTTAAGTACAAGAAGAGTGAATCGTCTAAGAGTTTGTGTTTTGAGCGGATCTTGGGAGACCAGTATCAGATTCAGATGCGCCAGCGCAGGTTTACCATATCCCTTGGACCTTCACATTGACCATGAAACACAGATATTGCATCGGGACTGAATACAAAAGGCACAATGCCAACTTAAGTACAAGAAGATTGAATCTTCTAAGAGATTCTGCTCTGAGCGGCTACTGGGAGACCAGTATTAGATTCCGTTCCACCAGTGCAGGTTTACTGTATCCCTTCGACCTTCAGATTGATCATGATACACAGAGCTCGCAGCGGGATTGGGTACAAAACGGACAGTGCCGACTTAAGTACAAGAAGAGTGAATTTTTTAAGAGTTTGTGGTATAAGCGACTCCTGGGAGAAAAGTGTTAGATTCCGATGCACCAGTGCAAGTTCACTGTATCCCTTGGACCTTCACATTGGCCATGAAACACAGAAATTGCATCGGGATTGAATACAAAAGGAACAATGCCGACTTCAGTACAAGAAGGGTGAATCTTATAAGATTTTGTGCTTTGAGCGGCTCCTGGGAGACCAGTATTAGATTCCGATGCACCAGTGCTGGTTAACGGTATCCCATGGACCTTCACATTGACCATGAAACACAGAATATGCATTGGGATTGAATACAAAATGGACAATGCCGACTTAATTACAAGAAGGGTGAATCTTCTAAGAGTATGTGCTTTGAACGGCTCCTGGGAGACGAGTATTGGATTCCAATGCACCAGTGCTGATTAACAGTATCCCTTGGACCTTCACAATGACCATGAAACACAGATATTACATCGGGATTGCATACAAAAGAGACAATGCCAACTTAAGTGCAAGAAGAGTAAATCTTCTAAGAGTTTGTGCTTTGTGCGGCTCCTGGGATACCAGTATTAGATTCCGATGCAACCAGTGCACGTTTATTGTATCCCTTGGACCTTCACATTGACCATGAAACACAGAATTCCATCGCGATTGAATACAAAAGGCACAATGCCGTCATAAGTACAAGAAGAGTGAATCTTCTAAGAGTTGGTGCTTTGAGCGTCTCCTGGGAGACCAGTATTAGATTCCGATGCAACCAGTGCACGTTTATTGTATCCCTTGGACCTTCACATTGACCATGAAACACAGAAATTACATCGGGATTGAATACAAATGGAACAATGCCGACTTAAGTACAAGAAGTGTGAATCTTCTCAGAGTATGTGCTTTGAGCGGCCCCTGGGAGACCAGTATTAGATTCCGATGCACCTGTGCTTGTTTAATGTATCCCTTGGACCTTCACATTGACCATCAAACACAGAGATTGCATCGGGATTGAATACAAAAGGCACAATGCCGACTTAAGTACAAGACAAGTGAATCTTCTAAGATTTTCTACTCTAAGCGGCTCCTGGGAGATCAGTATTAGATTCCGTTGCATCAGTGCAGGTTAACTGCATCCCTTGGACCTTCACATTGACCATGAAACACAGAAATTGCATCGGGATTGAATACAAAATGGACAATGCCGACTCAGGTATAAGAAGAGTGAATTCTCTAAAAGTTTGTGGTTTGAGCGGCTCCTGGGAGAAAAGTGTTAGATTACGGTGCACCAGTGCAAGTTTACTGTATCGCTTGGATCTTCCCATTGCCCATGAAACACAGAAATTGCATCGGGATTGAATACAAAAGAGACATTGGCGACTTAAGTACAAGAAGGGTGAATCTTCTAAGATTTTGTGGTTTGAGCGGCTCCTGGGAGACCCGTGTTAGATTCCGAGGCACCAGTGCTGAATAACTGTATACCTTGGACCTTCACATGACCATGAAACACAGAAATTACATCGGGATTGAATACAAAAAAAACTATGCCGACTTAACTACAAGAAGAGTGAATCTTCTCAGACTATGTGCATTGGGCGGCTCCTGGGAGACCAGTATTAGATTCCGATGCACCTGTGCTGGTTTAGTGTATCCCTTGGAACTTCACATGGACCTCCAAACACAGAAATTGCATCGGGAGTGAGTACAAAAGGCACAATGCCGACTTAAGTACAAGAAAAGTGAATCTTCTAAGAGTTTGTGGTTTGAGCGGCTCCAGGGTGACCAGAATTAGATTCCGATGCACCAGTGCAGGTTTACTGTATCCCTTGGACCTTCACATTGACCATGAAACACACAAATTGCATCGGGATTGAATGCAAAAGGACTGCCGACATAAGTACCAGAACTGTTAATCATTTAAGAGTTTGTGCTTTGAGCGGCTCCTGGAAGACCAGTATTAGATTCCGATGCACCAGTGCAGGTTTAATGTATCCCTTGGACCTTCACATTGACCATGAAACGCAGAAATTGCATCGGAATTGAATACAAAATGCACAATGCCGAATTACGTACAAGAAGAGTGAATCTTCTAAGATTTTGTGCTTTGAGCGGCTCATGGGAGACCGGTATTAGACTCCGAAGCACCAGTACAGGTTTACTGTATCCCTTTGAACTTCACATTGATCATGAATCACAGAAATTGCATCGGGATTGAATAGAAAAGGCACAATGCTAACGTAAGTACAAGAAGAGTGATTCTTCGAAGATTTTGTGCTTTGAGCGGCTCCTGCGAGACCAGTATTAGATTCCGATGCACCAGTGCATGTTTACTGTGTCGGTTGGACCTTCACATTGACCATGAAGCACAGAAATTGCATGGGGATTGAATACTAAAGGCACAATGCCAACTTAAGTACAAGAAGAGTGAATCTTCGAAGATTTTGTGCTTTGAGCGGCTCCTGGGAGACCAGTATTAGATTCAGATCCACCAGTGCACGTTTACTGTATCTCTTGGATCATCACATTGACCATGAAACACAGAAATTGCAACGGGATTGAATACAAATGGGACAATGCCGATTTAAGTACAAGAAGAGTGAATCTTCTAACAGATTGTGCTTTGAGCGGGTCCTGGGAGACCAGTATTAGATTCCATTGCACCAGTGCAGGTTTACTGTATACCTTTGACCCTCACATTGACCATGAAACAAAGAAACCGCATCGGAAGTGAATTCAAAAGGGACAATGCTTCCTCAAGTACAAGAAGAGTTATTCTTCTCAGAGTATGTGCTTTGAGCGGCTCCTGGGAGACCAGTATTAGATTCCGATTCGCCAGTGCAGGTTTAATGTAGCCCGTGGAGCTTCACATTGGCCATGAAACGCAAAAATTGCATCAGGATTGAATACAAAATGCACAATGCCGTCTTAGGTACAAGAAGAGTGAATCTTCTAAGAGTTTGTGCTTTGAGCGGCTCATAGGAGACCAGTATTAGATTCCGAAGCACCAGTGCAGGGTTACTGTGCCCATTGGAACTTCACGTTGATCATGAAACACAGAAATTGCGTCGGGATTGAATACAAAAGGAACAATGCCGACATAAGTGCAAGATGAGTGATTTTTCTGAGAATTTGTGGTTTGAGCGGCTCCTGGCAGACCAGTATTAGATTCTGATGCACCAGTGCAGGTTTACTGTATCACTTGGACTTTCACATTGAGCATGAAACACAGAAACTGCATCGGGACTGAATACAAAAGGGACTATGGCAACTTAAGTAAAAGAAGAGTGAATCTTCTAAGAGTTGGTGGTTTGAGCTGCTCCTGGGAGACCAGTTTTAGATTCCAGTGCACCAGTGCTGATTAACTGTATCCCTTGGACCTTAACATTGACCATGAAACACAGAAATTACATCGGGATTGAATACAAAAGAGACAATGCCGACTTAAGTACAAGAAGAGTGAATCTTCTAAGAGTTTGTGCTTTGAGCAGCTCCTGGGAGACCAGTATTAGATTCAGATCCACCAGTGCGCGTTTACTGTATCCCTTGGATCTTCACATTGACCTTGAAACACAGAAGTAGCATCGGGATTGAATACAAATGGGACAATGCCGACTTAAGTACAAGAAGAGTGAATCTTCTCAGACTATGTGCTTTGAGCGGCTCCTGGGAGACCAGTATTAGATTGCGATGCACCAGTGATGGTTGACTGTATCATATGGAACTTCACATTGTCTATGAAACACAGACATTGCATCGCGATTGAATACAAAAGGCACAATGCAGACTTAAGTACAAGAAGAGTGAACTTTCTAAGGGTTTGTGGTTTGAGCGCCTCCTGGGAGACCAGTATTAGATTCCGATGCACCAGTGCAGGTTTACTGTATCCCTTGAACCTTCACATTGACCAAGAAACACAGAAATTGCATCGGGATTGAATACAAAAGGGACTGCCGACTTAAGTACAAGAAGTGTTAATCATCTAAGAGTTTGTGCTTTGAGCAGCTCCTGTGAGACCAGTATCAGATTCCGATTCTCCAGTGCAGGTATAATGTAGCCCTTGGACCTTCACATTGACCATGAAACGCAAAAATTGCATCAGGAATGAATACAAAATTCACCATGCCGACTTAAGTACAAGAAGAGTGAATCTTCTAAGAGTTTGTGCTGTGAGCAGCTCCTCGGAGACCAGTATTAGATTCCGATGCACCAGTGCAGGTTTACTGTATCCCTTGGACCTTCACATTGACCATGAAACACAGAAATCGCATCGGGATTGAATACAAAAGGCACAATGCCGACTTAAGTACAAGAAGAGTGAATCTTCTAAGAGTTTGTGGTTTGGGCGGCTCATGGGAGACCAGTATTAGATTCCGATGAACCAGTGCAGGTTTACTGTATCCCTTGGACATTCTCATTGACCATGAAACATAGAAATGGCATCGGGATTGACTACAAAATGCACAATACCGACTTAAGTACAAGAAGAGTGAATCTTCTAAGAGTTTATGATTTGAGCGGCTCCTGGGAGACCAGTATTAGATTCTGATGCACCAGTGCAGGTTGACTGTATCATTTGGACCTTCACATTGACCATGAAACACAGAAATTGCAACGGGATTGAATACAAAAGGTACAATGCTGACCTAAGTACAAGAAGAATGATTCTTCTCGGAGTTTGTGCTTTGTGCGGCTCCTGGGAGACCAGTATGAGATTCCGATGCACCAATGCAGGTTTACTGTATCCCTTGGACCTTCACATTGACCATGAAACGAAAAATTTCATCGGGATTGAATACAAAATGCACAATGCCGACTTAAGTACAAGAAGAGTGAATCTTCTAAGAGTTTGTGCTTTGAGCGGCTCATAGGAGACCAGTATTAGATTCCGAAGCACCAGTGCAGGTTTACTGTATCCCTTGGAACTTCACATTGACCATGAAACACAAAAGTTGCTTTGGGATTGAATACAAAAGGGGCAATGCCGACATAAGTGCAAGAAGAGTGAATCTTCTAAGAGTTTGTGGTATGAGCTGCTCCTGGCAGACCAGTATTAGATTCCGATGCACCAGTGCAGGTTTACTGTATCCCTTGGACATTTAAATTGAGCATGAAACACAGAAAGTGCATCGGGATTGAATACGAAAGGCACAACTCCGACTTAAGTACAAGAAAAGTGAATCTTCTAAGAGTTTGTGGTTTTAGCGGCACCAGTGTGACCAGAATTAGATTCCGATGCACAAATGCAGGTTTACTGTATCCCTTGGGCCTTCATATTTACCACGAAACACAGTTATTGTTTCGATATTGAATACAAAGGGACAATACCGACTTAAGTACAAGAAGAGTGAATCTTCTAAGAGTTTATGATTTGAGCGGCTCCTGGGAGACCAGTATTAGATTCTGATGCACCAGTGCAGGTTGACTGTATCATTTGGACCTTCACATTGACCATGAAACACAGAAATTGCAACGGCATTGTATACAAAAGGTACAATGCTGACCTAAGTACAAGAAGAATGATTCTTCTCGGAGTTTGTGCTTTGTGCGGCTCCTGGGAGACCAGTATGAGATTCCGATGCACCAGTGCAAGTGTACTGTATCCCTTGGACGTTCACATTGAGCATGAAACACAGAAAGTGCATCGGGATTGAATACAAAAGGGACTATACCTACTTCTGTACAAGAAGAGTGAATAATCTAAGAGTTGGTGGTTTGAGCTGATCCTGGGAGACAAGTATTAGATTCCGATGTACCAGTGCAGGTTTACTGTATTCCTTGGACCTTCACATTGACCATGAAACGCAGAAAATGCATCGGGATTGAATATAAATGGGGCAATGCCTACGTAAGTACAAGAAGAGTGAATCTTCTAAGAATTTGTGCTTTGAGCGGCTCATGGGAGACCAGTATTACTTTCTGTTGCACCAGTGCAGGTTTGCTGTATCCCTTGGACTTTCACATTGACCATGAAACACAGAAATTGCATCGGGATTGAATACAAAAGGGATAAAGCCGACTTAGGTACAAGAAGGGTGATTTTTCTAAGAGTTTCTGCTTTGAGCGGCTCCTGGGAGACCAGTATTAGATTCCGATGCACCTGTGCACGTTTACTGTATCCCTTCGACCTTCACATTGACCATGAAACACAGAATTCCATCGCGACTGAATACAAAAAGGCACAATGACGTCATAAGTACAAGAAGAGTGAATCTTCTAAGAGTTTGTGCTTTGAGCGTCTCCTGGGAGACCAGTATTAGATTCCGATGCACCAGAGCACGTTTATTGTTTCCCTTGGACATTCACATTGACCATGAAACACAGAAATTGCATCGGGATTGAATACAAATGGATTAATGCCGACTTAAATACAAGAAGAGTGAATCTTTTCAGAGTATGTACTTTGAGCGGCTCCTGGGACACCAGTATCAGATTCCGATGCACCTGTGCTTGTTTAGTGTATCCCTTGGACCTTCACATGGACCATCAAACACAGAGATTGCATCGGGATTGAACACAAAAGGCACAATGCCGACTTAAGTACAAGAAAAGTGAATCTTCTAAGATTTTGTGGTTTGAGCGGCTCCATGGTGACCAGAGTTAGATTCCGATGCACCATTGGAGGTTTACTGTATCCCTTGGACCTTCACATTGACCATGTAACACGGAAATTGCATCGGGATTGAATACAAAAGGGACAATGCCGACTTAAGTACAAGTAGAGTTAATCTTCTAAGAGTGTGTGTTTTTTGCGGCTCTTGGGAGACCAGTATTAGATTCCGATGCACCAGTGCAGGTTTACTGTATCCCTTGGGCATTCATATTGCCCAAGAAACGCAGAAATTTCATCGGGATTGAATACAAAATGCACAATGCCGACTTAAGTACAAGAAGAGTGAATCTTCTAAGAGTTTGTGCTTTGTGCGGCTCATGGGACACCAGTATTAGATTCCGTTTCACCAGTGCAGGTTTACTGTATCCCTTGGACCCTCACATTGACCATCAAACACAGAAACCACACCGGGATTGAATACAAAAGAGACAATGCCGACTTAAGTACAAGAAGATTGAATCTTCCAAGAGTTTGTGTTTGAGCGTCTCCAGGGAGACCAGTATTAGATTCCGATGCACCAGTGCAGGTTTACTGTATTCCTTGGCCCTTCACATTGACCATGAAACACAGAAATTGCATCGGGATTGATTACATAAGGCACAATGCCGACTCAAGTACAAGAAGAGGGAATCTTCTAAGAGTTTGTGGTTTGAGTGGCTTCTTGGAGACCAGTATTAGGTTCTGGCGCACCAGTGATGGTTTACTGTATCCCTTGCTCCTTCACATTGACCATGAAACACAGATATTGCATCGGGATTTAGTACAAAAGGGACAATGCCGACTTAAGTACACGAAGAATGAATCTCTTCAGAGTTTGTGCTTTGAGCGGCTCCTGGGATACAAGTATTAGATTCCGATGCACCAGTGCAGGTTTACAGTATCCCTTTGACCTTCACATTGACCATGATACACAGAAATTGCATCGGGATTGAATACAAATGGGACAAGGCCGACTTAAGTACAAGAAGAGTGAGTCTTCTCAGAGTATGTGCCTTGAGCGGCTCCCGGGAGACCAGTATTAGATTCCGTTGCACCAGTGCAGGTTTACTGTATCCCTTGGACCTTCACATTGGCCATGATACACAGAAACCGCATCGGGATTGAACACAAAAGATACAATGCCGACTTAAGTACAAGAAGAGTGAATCTTCTAAGAGTTTGTGTTTGAGTGTCTCCTGGGAGACAAGTGTTAGATTCCGATGCTTCAGTGCAGGTTTACTGTATCCCTTGGACCTGCATATTGACCATGAAACATAGATATTGCATTGGGATTGAATACAAATGGGACAATGCCGACCTAATTACAAGAAGAGTGAATCTACTAAGAATTTGTGCATTGAGCGGCTCCTGGGATACCGGTATTACATTCCTAAGCTAATTGTTCCCTTAGACCTTCACATTGACCATGAAACACAGAAATTTCATCGGGATTGAATATAAATCGGACATTGCCGACTTATGTACAATAAGAGTGAATCTTCTCACAGTATGAGCTTTGAGCGGCTCCTGGGAGACCAGTATTAGATTCCGATGCACCAGTGCAGGTTTACTGTGGCCCTTGCACCAACACATTGACCATGAAACACAGATATTGCATCGGGATTAAATACAAAAGGCACAACGCCGACTTAAGTACAAGAAGACAGAATCTTCTAAGAGTTTGTGGTTTGAGTGGCTTCTTGGAGACCAGTATTAGGTTCCGGCGCACCAGTGATGGTTTACTGTATCCCTTGGTCCTTCACATTGACCATGAAACACAGATATTGCATCGGGATTTAGTACAAAAGGGACAATGCCGACTTAAGTACACGAAGAATGAATCTCTTCAGAGTTTGTGCTTTGAGCGGCTCCTGGGATACAAGTATTAGATTCAGATCCACCAGTGCACGTTTAATGTATCCCTTGGATCTTCACATTGACCATGAAACACAGATATTGCATCGGGAATGAATACAAATGGGACAATGCCGACTTAAGGACAAGAAGAGTGAATCTTCTAAGAGATTGTGCTTTGAGCGGCTCCTGGGAGACCAGTATTAGATTCCATTGCACCAGTGCAGGTTTACTGTACCCCTTTGACCTCCACATTGACCAAGAAACACAGAAATTGCGTCGGGATTGAGTACAAAAGGGACACTGCCGACTTAAGTACAAGAAGAGTGAATTTTCTAAGAGTTTGTGGTTTGAGCGGCTCCTGGGAGACCAGTATTAGATTCCGATGCACCCGTGCAGGTTTATTGTATCCCTTGGCCATTCACATTGACCATGAAACACAGAAATTGCGTGGGGATTGAATACATATGGCACAATGCCGAATTACGTACAAGAAGAGTGAATCTTCTAAGATTTTGTGCCTTGAGCGGCTCATGGGCGACCGGTATTAGACTCCGAAGCACCAGTACAGGTTTACTGTATCCCTTTGAACTTCACATTGATCATGAATCACAGAAATTGCATCGGGATTGAATAGAAAAGGCACAATGCTAACGTAAGTACAAGAAGAGTGATTCTTCGAAGATTTTGTGCTTTGAGCGGCTCCTGCGAGACCAGTATTAGATTCCGATGCACCAGTGCATGTTTACTGTATCCCTTGGATCTTCACATTGACCTTGAAACACAGAAGTAGCATCGGGATTGAATACAAATGGGACAATGCCGACTTAACTACAAGAAGAGTGAATCTTCTCAGACTATGTGCTTTGAGCGGCTCCTGGGAGACCAGTATTAGATTGCGATGCACCAGTGATGGTTGACTGTATCATATGGAACTTCACATTGTCTATGAAACACAGACATTGCATCGCGATTGAATACAAAAGGCACAATGCAGACTTAAGTACAAGAAGAGTGAACTTTCTAAGGGTTTGTGGTTGAGCGCCTCCTGGGAGACCAGTATTAGATTCCGATGCACCAGTGCAGGTTTACTGTATCCCTTGAACCTTCACATTGACCAAGAAACACAGAAATTGCATCGGGATTGAATACAAAAGGGACTGCCGACTTAAGTACAAGAAGTGTTAATCATCTAAGAGTTTGTTCTTTGAGCAGCTCCTGGGAGACCAGTATTAGATTCCGATTCTCCAGTGCAGGTATAATGTAGCCCTTGGACCTTCACATTGACCATGAAACGCAAAAATTGCATCAGGAATGAATACAAAATTCACCATGCCGACTTAAGTACAAGAAGAGTGAATCTTCTAAGAGTTTGTGCTGTGAGCAGCTCCTGGGAGACCAGTACTAGATTCCGATGCACCAGTGCAGGTTTACTGTATCCCTTGGACCTTCACATTGACGATGAAACACAGAAATCGCATCGGGATTGAATACAAAAGGCACAATGCCGACTTAAGTACAAGAAGAGTGAATCTTCTAAGAGTTTGTGGTTTGGGCGGCTCATGGGAGACCAGTATTAGATTCCGATGAACCAGTGCAGGTTTACTGTATCCCTTGGACATTCTCATTGACCATGAAACATAGAAATGGCATCGGGATTGACTACAAAATGCACAATACCGACTTAAGTACAAGAAGAGTGAATCTTCTAAGAGTTTATGATTTGAGCGGCTCCTGGGAGACCAGTATTAGATTCTGATGCACCAGTGCAGGTTGACTGTATCATTTGGACCTTCACATTGACCATGAAACACAGAAATCGCAACGGGATTGAATACAAAAGGTACAATGCTGACTTAAGTAGAAGAAGAATGATTCTTCTCGGAGTTTGTGCTTTGTGCGGCTCCTGGGAGACCAGTATGAGATTCCGATGCACCAGTGCAGGTTTACTGTATCCCTTGGACCTTCACATTGACCATGAAACGAAAAATTTCATCGGGATTGAATACAAAATGCACAATGCCGACTTAAGTACAAGAAGAGTGAATCTTCTAAGAGTTTGTGCTTTGAGCGGCTCATAGGAGACCAGTATTAGATTCCGAAGCACCAGTGCAGGTTTACTGTATCCCTTGGAACTTCACATTGACCATGAAACACAAAAGTTGCTTTGGGATTGAATACAAAAGGGGCAATGCCGACATAAGTGCAAGAAGAGTGAATTTTCTAAGAGTTTGTGGTATGAGCTGCTCCTGGCAGACCAGTATTAGTTTCCGATGCACCAGTGCAGGTTTACTGTATCCCTTGGACATTTAAATTGAGCATGAAACACAGAAAGTGCATCGGGATTGAATACGAAAGACACAACTCCGTCTTAAGTACAAGAAAAGTGAATCTTCTAAGAGTTTGTGGTTTTAGCGGCACCAGTGTGACCAGAATTAGATTCCGATGCACAAATGCAGGTTTACTGTATCCCTTGGGCCTTCATATTTACCACGAAACACAGTTATTGTTTCGAAATTGAATACAAAGGGACAATGCCGACTTAAGAACAAGAAGAGTGAATCTTGCAAGAGTTTGTGGTTTGAGCGGCTCCTGGCAGACCAGTATTAGATTCCGATGCACCAGTGCAAGTTTACTGTATCCCTTGGACTTTCACATTGAGCATGAAACACAGAAAGTGCATCGGGATTGAATACAAAAGGGACTATGCCTACTTCTGTACAAGAAGAGTGAATAATCTAAGAGTTGGTGGTTTGAGCTGATCCTGGGAGACAAGTATTAGATTCCGATGTACCAGTGCAGGTTTACTGTATCCCTTGGACCTTCACATTGACCATGAAACGCAGAAAATGCATCGGGATTGAATATAAATGGGGCAATGCCTACGTAAGTACAAGAAGAGTGAATCTTCTAAGAATTTGTGCTTTGAGCGGCTCATGGGAGACCAGTATTACTTTCTGCTGCACCAGTGCAGGTTTGCTGTAGCCCTTGGACTTTCCCATTGACCATGAAACACAGAAATTGCATCGGGATTGAATACAAAATGGATAAAGCCGACTTAGGTACAAGAAGGGTGAATCTTCTAAGAGTTTCTGCTTTGAGCGGCTCCTGGGAGACCAGTATTAGATTCCGATGACCCATGCTGATTAACTGTATCCCTTGGACCTTCACACTGAACATGAAACACAGAAATTACATCGGGATTGAATTCAAAAGAGACAATACCGACTTAAGTACAAGAAGAGTGAATCTTCTAACAGATTGTGCCTTCAGCGGCTCCTGGGAGACCAGTATTAGATTCCATTGCACCAGTGCAGGTTTACTGTTCCCATTGGAACTTCACATTGATCATGAAACACAGAAATTGCATCGGAATTGAATACAAAACGCACAATGCAGACGTAAGTAGAAAAAGAGTGATTCTCCTAAGAGTTGGTGCTTTGAGCGGCTCCTGGGAGACCAGTATTAGATGCCGACGCACCAGTGCAGGTTTACTGTATCCCTTGGACCTTCACATTGACCATGAAACACAGAAATTGCATGGGGATTAAATACTAAAGGCACAATGCCAACTTCAGTACAAGAAGAGTGGATCTTCGAAGATTTTGCGTTTTGAGCGGCTCCTGGGAGACCAGTATTAGATTCCGATGCAACAGTTCACATTTACTGTATCCCTTGGACCTTCACATTGACCATGAAACACAAAAATTGCTTCGGGATTGAATACAAAAGGGACAATGCCGACATAAGTGCAAGATGAGTGAATTTTCTGAGAGTTTGTGATTTGAGCGGCTCCTGGCAGACCAGTACTAGATTCCGATGCACCAGTGCAGGTTTACTGTATCACTTGGACTTTCACATTGAGCATGAAACACAGAAAGTGCATCGGGATGGAATACAAAAGGGACTATGCCGACTTAAGTACAAGAGGAGTGAATCTTCTAAGAGTTGGTGGTTTGAGCGGCTCCTGGGAGACCAGTATTAGATTCCTATGCACCAGTGCTGGTTTACGGTATCCCTTGGACATTCACATTGAGCATGAAACGCAGAAATTGCATAGGGTTTGAAAACAAAAGGGACAATGGCGACTTCAGTACAAGAAAAGTGAATCTTCTAAGAGTTTGTGGTTTGAGCGCCTCCTGGGAGACCAGTATAGATTCCGATGCACCAGTGCACGTTTACTGTATCCCTTGACCCTTCACATTGACCATGAAACACAGAAATTGCATCGGGATTGAATACATTAGGCACAATTCCGACTTAAGTACAAGAAGGTGAATTTTCTAAGAATTTGTGGTTTGAGCGGCTCCTGAGAGACCAGTATTAGATTCCGATGCACCAGTGCAGGTTTACTGTATCCCTTGGACCTTCACATTGACCATGAAACACAGAAATCGCATCGGGATTGAATATAAAAGGCACAATGCCGATTTAAGTACAAGAAGAGTGAATCTTCTAAGAGTTTGTGGTTTGGGCGGTTCATGGGAGACCAGTATTAAATTCCGATGAACCAGTGCAGG
Source organism: Schistocerca piceifrons (assembly GCF_021461385.2). Lineage (NCBI taxonomy): Eukaryota > Metazoa > Arthropoda > Insecta > Orthoptera > Acrididae > Schistocerca > Schistocerca piceifrons. The sequence continues at coordinate 1,119,909,051 of NC_060139.1, read as the reverse complement.
TTTACTGTATCCCTTGGACATTCTCATTGACCATGAAACATAGAAATTGCATCGGGATTGAATACAAAATAGACAATAACTACTTAAGTACAAGAAGAGTGAATCTTCTGAGAGTTTATGCTTTGAGCGGCTCCTGGGAGACCAGTATTAGAGTCTGATGCACCAGTGCAGGTTGACTGTATCATTTGGACCTTCACATTGACCATGAAACACAGAAATAGCATCGGGATTGAATACAAAAGGTACAATGCTGACTTAAGTAGAAGAAGAATGATTCTTCTCGGAGTTTGTGCTTTGAGCGGCTCCTGGGAGACGAGTATGAGATTCCGATGCACCAGTGCAGGTTTACTGTATCCCTTGGACCTTCACATTGACCATGAAATGCAAAATTTCATCGGGATTGAATACAAAATGCACAATGCCGACTTAAGTACAAGAAGAGTGAATCTTCTAAGAGTTTGTGCTTTGAGCGGCTCATAGGAGACCAGTAATAGATTCCGAAGCACCAGTGCAGGTTTACTGTATCCCTTGGATCTTCACATTGACCATGAAACGCAAAAATTGCATCGGGATTGAATTCAAAATGCACAATGCCGACATAAGTGCAAGATGAGTGAACTTTCTGAGAGTTTGTGGTTTGAGCAGCTCCTGGCAGGCCAGTATTAAATTACGATGCACCAGTGCTGGTTTACTGTATCCCTGGGACCTTCACATTGACCATGAAACACAGAAATTGCATCGGGATTGAATACATAAGGCACAATGCCGACTTAAGTACAAGAAGAGTGAATCTTCTAAGATTTTGTGGTTTGAGCGGCTCTTGGGAGACCTGTATTAGATTCCGATGAACCACTGCAGGTTTACTGTATCCCTTGGACCTTCTCATTGACCATGAAACACACATATTGCGTCGGGATTGAATACAAAAGGCACAATGACGACTTAAGTACAAGAAGAGTGAATCTTCTAAAAGATTGTGCTTTGAGCGGCTAATGGGAAACCAGTATTAGATTCCGATGCCCCTGTGCAGGTTGACTGTATCATTTGGACCTTCACATTGACCATGAAACACAGAAATTGCATCGGGATTGAATACATAAGGCACAATGCCGACTTAAGTACAAGAAAAGTGAAACTTCTAAGAATTTGTACTTTGAACGGCTCCAGGGAGACCAGTATTAGATTCCGATTCACCAGTGCACGTTTACTGTATACGTTTGACATTCACATTGACTATGAAATACAGATATTGAATCGGGATTGAACACAAAAAAGACAATGTCGACTTAAGTACAAGAAGGTGAATTTTCTAAAAGTTTGTGGTTTGAGCGGCTCCTGAGAGACCAGCTGATGCACCAGTGCAGGTTTACTGTATCCCTTGGACTTTTACATTGACCATGAAACACAGAAATCGCATCGGGATTGAATACAAAAGGCACAATGCCGACTTAAGTACAAGAAGAGTGAATCTTCTAAAAGTTTGTGGTATGGGCGGCTCGTGGGAGACCAGTATTAGATTCCGATGAACCAGTGCAGGTTTACTGTATCCCTTGGACATTCTCATTGACCATGAAACACAGAAATTGCATCGGGATTGAATGCAAAAGGTACAATGCTGACTTAAATACAAGAAGAATGATTCTTCTCGGAGCTTGTGCTTTCAGCGGCTCCTGGGAGACCAGTATTAGATTCCGATGAACCAGTGCAGGTTTACTGTATCCCTTGGACATTCTCATTGACCATGAAACATAGAAATTGCATCGAGATTGAATACAAAATGCACAATACCGACTTAAGTACAAGAAGAATGAATCTTCTAAGAGTTTATGCTTCGAGCGGCTCCTGGGAGACCAGTATTAGATTCCGATGCACCAAGGCAGGTTGACTGTATCATTTGGACCTTCGCATTGACCATGAAAATCAGGTATTGCATCGGGATTGAATACAAAATGTACAATGCTGACTTAAGTACAAGAATAATGATTCTTCTAGGAGTTTGTGCTTTGAGCGGCTCCTGGGAGACCAGTATTAGATTCCGATGCACCAGTGCAGGTTTACTGTATCTCTTGGACTTTCACATTGTCCATGAAACCCACGTATCGATCCGGATTGAATATAAAATGCACAATGCCAACTTAAGTACAAGAAGAGTGAATTTTCTAAGAGTTTGAGGTTTGGGCGCATCCTGGGAGACCAGTATTAAATTCCGATGCACCAGTGCACGATAAATGTATCCCTTTGACCGTCACATTGACCATGAAATACAGAAATTGCATCGGGATTGAATACAAAAGGGACAATGCCGACTTAAGTACAAGAAGAGTGAATTTTCTAAGAGTTTGTGGTTTGAGCGGCTCATGGGAGACCAGTATTAGATTCCGATGCACCAGTGCAGGTTTACTGTATCCCTTGTACCTTCACATTGACCATGAAACACTGAAATTGCATCGGGATTGAATACAAAAGTGACAATGCCGACTTAAGTACAAGAGGAGTGAATTTTCTAAGAGTTTGTGGTTTGAGCGGCTCCTGGGAGACCAGTATCCGATTCCGATGCACCAGTGCAGGTTTAATGTATCCCTTGGACCTTCACATTGACCAGGAAACACAGAAATCGCATCGGGATTGAATCCTTATTGCACAATGCTGACTGAAGTACAAGAAGTGTGAATCTTCTAAGGGTTTTGTGGTTTGAGCGGCTCATGGGAGTCCAGTATTAGATTCCGAGGCACTTGTGCTGGTTTACTGTATCCCTTGGACCTTCACATTGACCATGAAGCACAGAAATTGCATCGGAATTGAATACAACAGGCAGAATGCCGACTTAAGTAAAAAAAAAGTGAATCCTCTAAGAGTTTGTACTTTGAACGGCTCCAGGGAGACCAGTATTAGATTCCGCTTCACCAGTGCAAGTTTACTGTATCCCTTGGACCTTCACATTGAGCATGAAACGCAGATATTACATCGGGATTGAATACAAAAGGGACAATGCCGACTTAAGTACAAGAAGAGTGAATCTTCGAAGAGCTTCTGCTTCGAGCGGCTCCTGAGAGACCAGTATTAAATTGCGATGCACCAGTGCACGTTGACTGTATCATTTGGACCTTCACATTGACTATGAAACACAGAGATTGCATCGGGATTGAATACAAAAGCACAATGCCGACTTCAGTACAAGAAGAGTGAATCTTATAAGAGTTTGTGGTTTGAGCGGCTCCTGGCTGACCAGTAATAGATTCCGATGCTCCAGTGCAGGTTTACTGTATCCCTTGAACCTTCACATTGACCATGAAACACAGAAATTGCATCGGGATTCAATACAAAACTCACAATGCCAAATTAACCTCAAGAAGTGTGAATCTTCGAAGAGCTTGTGCATTGAGCGTCTCCTGGGAGACCTCTATTAGATTCCGATGCACCAGTACACGTTTACTGTATCCCTATGACCTTCACATTGACCATGAAACACAGAAATTGCATCGGGATTGAATACAAAAGGGACAATGCCGACTTAAGTACAAGAAGGTGAAATTTCTAAGAGTTTGTGGTTTGAGCGGCTCCTGAGTGACCAGTATTAGATTCCGATGCACCAGTGCAGGTTTACTGTATCCCTTGGACCTTCACATTGACCATGAAACACAGAAATCGCAACGGGATTGCATACAAAATGCACAATGCCGACTTAAGTACAAGAAGAGTGAATCTTCTAAGAATTTGTGGTTTGGGCGGCTCATGGGAGACCAGTATTAGATTCCGATGAACCAGTGCAGGTTTACTGTATCCCTTGGACATTCTCATTGACCATGAAACATAGAAATTGCATCGAGATTGAATACAAAATGCACAATACCGACTTAAGTACAAGAAGAATGAATCTTCTAAGAGTTTATGCTTCGAGCGGCTCCTGGGAGACCAGTATTAGATTCCGATGCACCAAGGCAGGTTGACTGTATCATTTGGACCTTCGCATTGACCATGAAAATCAGGTATTGCATCGGGATTGAATACAAAATGTACAATGCTGACTTAAGTACAAGAATAATGATTCTTCTAGGAGTTTGTGCTTTGAGCGGCTCCTGGGAGACCAGTATTAGATTCCGATGCACCAGTGCAGGTTTACTGTATCTCTTGGACTTTCACATTGTCCATGAAACCCACGTATCGATCCGGATTGAATATAAAATGCACAATGCCAACTTAAGTACAAGAAGAGTGAATTTTCTAAGAGTTTGAGGTTTGGGCGCCTCCTGGGAGACCAGTATTAAATTCCGATGCACCAGTGCACGAGAAATGTATCCCTTTGACCTTCACATTGACCATGAAACACAGAAATTGCATCGGGACTGAATACAAAAGGGACAATGCCGACTTAAGTACAAGAAGAGTGAATTTTCTAAGAGTTTGTGGTTTAAGCAGCTCCAAGGAGAGCAGTATTAGATTCCGATGCACCAGTGCAAGTTTACTGTATCCCTCGGACCTTCACATTGACCATGAAAGACAGAAATTGCATCGGGATATAATACAAAATGGACAATGCCGACTTAAGTACAAGAAGAGTGAATCTTCTAAGAGAAAGTGGTTTCAGCGCCTCCTGGGAGACCCGTATTAGATTCCGATGCACCAGTGCACGTTTACTGTATCCCTTTAACCTTCACATTGACCATGAAATACAGAAATTGCATCGGGATTGAATACAAAAGGGACAATGCCGACTTAAGTACAAGAAGGTGAAGTTTGAAAGAGTTTGTGGTTTGACTGGCTCCTGAGAGACCAGTATTAGATTTCGATGCACCAGTGCAGGTTTACTGTATCCCTTGGACCTTCACATTGACCATGAAACACAGAAATCGCATCGGGATTGAATACAAAAGGCACAATGCAGACTTAAGTACAAGAAGAGTGAATCATCTAAGAGATTATGCTTTGAGCGGCTCCTGGGACACCAGTATTAGATTCCGATGCACCAATGCAGGTTGACTGTATCATTTGGACCTTCACATTGACCATGCAACACAGAAATTGCATCGGGATTGAATACAAAAGGTACAATGCTGACTTAAGTACAAGAAGAGTGAATCTTCTAAGAGTTTGTGGTTTGGGCGGCTCATGGGAGCCCAGTATTAGATTCCGATGAACCAGTGCAGGTTTACTGTATGCCTTGGACATTCTCATTGACCATGAAACATAGAAATTGCATCGGGATTGAATACAAAATGCACAACACCGACTTAAGTACAAGAAGAATGAATCTTATAAGAGTTTATGCTTTGAGGGGCTCCTGGGAGACCAGTATTCGATTCCGATGCACCAGGGCAGGTTGACTGTATCATTTGGACCTTCACGTTGACCATGAAACACAGATATTGCATCGGGATTGAATACAAAATGTACAATGCTGACTTAAGTACAAGAAGAATGATTCATCTCGGAGTTTGTGCTTTGAGCGAATCCTGGGAGACCAGTATGAGATTCCGATGCACCAGTGCAGGTTTACTGCATCCCTTGCACTTTGACATTGTCCATGAAACACACATATCGCATTGGGATTGAATACAAAATGCACAATGCCAACTTAAGTACAATAAGAGTGAATTTTCTAAGAGTTTGTAGTTTGAGCGGCTCCTGGGAGACCAACATTAGATTCTGATGCACCAGTGCTGGTTTACTGTATCCCTTGGACCATCACATTGTCCATGAAACACACATATCGCATCGGGATAGGAATACAAAATGCACAATACTGACTTAAGTACAAGAAGAGTGAATCTTCTAAGGGTTTTGTGGTTTGAGCGGCTCATGGGAGTCCAGTATTAGATTCCGATGCACCAGTACTGGTTTACTGTATTCCTTGGACCTTCACATTGACCATGAAGCACAGAATCTGCATCGGAATTGAATACAAAAAGCACAATGCCGACTTAAGTACAAGAAAAGTGAATCTTCTAAGAGTTTCTACTTTGAGCGGCTCCAGGGAGACCAATATTAGATTCCGAGTCACCAGTGCAAGTTTACTGTATCCCTTGGACCTTCACATTGACCATGAAACACAGAAATTGCATCGGGATTGAATACAAAACTCACAATGCCAACTCAACCTCAAAAAGTGTGAATCTTCGAAGAGTTTGTGTTTTGAGCATGTCCTGGAAGACCTGTATTAGATTCCGATGCACCAGTGCACGTTTACTGTATCCCTATGACCTTCACATTGACCATGAAACACAGAAATTGCATCGGGATTGAATACAAAATGGACAATGCCGACTTAAGTACAAGAAGGTGAATTTTCTAAGAGTATGTGGTTTGAGCGGCTCCTGAGAGACCAGTATTAGATTCCGATGCACCAGTGCAGGTTTACTGTATCCCTTGGTCCTTCACATTGACCATGAAACACAGAAATCGCATCGGGATTGCATACAAAAGGCTGAATGCCGACTTAAGTACAAGAATAGTGAATCTTCTAAGGGTTTTGTGGTTTGATCGGCTCATGGGAGTCCAGTATTAGATTCCGATGCACCAGTGCTGGTTTACTGTATCCCTTGGACCTTCACATTGACCATGAAGCACAGAATCTGCATCGGGATTGAGTACAAAGGGGACAATGCCGACTTAAGTACAAGAAGGTGAATTTTCTAAGAGTATATGGTTTGAGCGGCTCCAGAGAGACCAGTATTAGATTCCGATGCACCATTGCAGGTTTACTGTATCACTTGGACCTTCACATTGACCATGAAACGCAGAAATCGCATCGGGATTGCATACAAAAGGCACAATGCCGACTTAAGTACAAGAAGAGTGAATCTTCTAAGAGTTTGTGGTTTGGGCGGCTCATGGGAGACCAGTATTAGATTCCGATGAACCAATGCAGGTTTACTGTATCCTTTGGACATTCTCATTGACCATGAAACATATAAATTGCATGGGGATTGAATACAAAATGCACAATACAGACTTAAGTACAAGAAGAATGTATCTTCTCAGAGTTTATGTTTTGAGCGGCTCCTGGGAGACTAGTATTAGATTCCGATTCACCAGGGCAGGTTGACTGTATCATTTGGACTTTCTCGTTGCCATGAAACACAGATATTGCATCGGGATTGAATACAAAAGGTACAATGCTGACTTCAGTACAAGAAGAATGATTCTTCTAGGAGTTTGTGCTTTGAGCGGCTCCTGGGAGACCAGTTTTAGATTCCGATGCACCAGTGCAGGTTTACTGTATCCCTTGGACTTTCACATTGTCCATGAAACCCAAGTATCGCATCGGGATTGAATACAAAATGCACAATTCCAACTTAACTACAAGAAGAGTGAATTTTCTAAGAGTTTGTGGTTTGAGCGGCTCCTGGGAGACCAGTATTAGATTCCGATGCACAGTGCACGATAAATGTATCCCTTAGACCTTCACATTGACCATGAATCACAGAAATTGCATCGGGATTGAGTACAAAATGGACAATGCCGACTTAAGTACAAGAAGAGCGAATTTTCTAAGAGTTTGTGGTTTGAGCGGCTCCTGGGAGACCAGTATTAGATTCCGATGCACCAGTGCAGGTTTACTGTATCCCTTGGACCTTCACATTGACCATGAAACACAGAAATTGCATCGGGATTGAATACTTACTGCACAATGCTGACTTAAGTACAAGAAGAGTGAATCTTCTAAGGGTTTTGTGGTTTGAGCGGCTCATGGGAGACCAGTATTAGATTTCGATGCACCAGTGTTCTTTTGCTGTGTCCCTTGGACCTTCACAATGACCATGAAGCACAGAAATTGCATCGGAATTGAATACTGAATTGAATGCTGACTTAAGTACAAGAAGAGTGAATCTTCTAAGAGTTTGTGCTTTGAGCACCTCCTGGGAGACCAGTATTAGATTCCAATGCACCAGTGCTGGTTTACTGTATTACTTGGAGCTTCACATTGCCCATGAAACACAGAAATTGCATCGGGATTGAATACAAATGAGACAATGCCATCTCAAGTACAAGAAGAGTGAATCTTCTAAGAGTTTGTGGTTTGAGCGCCTCCTGGGAGACCAGTATTAGATTCAGATAGACCAGTGCACGTTTACTGTATCCCTTGACCCTTCACATTGACCATGAAACACAGAAATTGCAACAGGATTGAATACATAAGGCACAATGCCGACTTAAGTACAGGAAGAGTGAATCTTTTAAGAGTTTGTGCTTCGAGCGGCTCCTGGGACACCAGTGTTAGATTCCGATGCACCAGTGCACGTTGACTGTATCATTTGGACCTTCACATTGACTATGAAACACAGAGATTGCATCGGGATTGAATACAAACGTACAATGCCGACTTAAGTGCAAGAAGAGTGAATCCTCTAAGAATTTATGGTCTGAAGGCTCCTGGCTGACCAGTATTAGATTCCGATGTACCAGTGCAGGATAACTGCATCCCTTGAACCTTCACATTGACCATGAATCGCAGAAATTGCATCGGGATTGAATACAAAACTCACAATGCCAACTTAACCTCAAGAAGTGTGAATCTTCGGAAAGTTTGTGTTTTGAGCGTCTACTGGGAGACCTGTATTAGATTCCGATGCACCAGTGCACGTTTACTGTGTCCCTTTCACCTTCACATTGAGCATGAAATACAGAAATTGCATCGGGATTGAATACAAAAGGGACAATGCCGACTTAAGTACAAGAAGGTGAATTTTCTAAGAGTTTGTGGTTTGAGCGGCTCCTGAGAGACCAGTATTAGATTCCGATGTACCAGTGCAGGTTTACTGTATCCCTTGGACGTTCACATTGACCATGAAACACAGAAATCGCATCGGGATTGAATACAAAACGCAGAATGCCGACTTAAGTACAAGAAGAGTGAATTTTCCAAGAGTTTGTGGTTTGAGCGGCTCCTGGGAGACCAGTATTAGATTCCGATGCACCAGTGCACGATAAATGTATCCCTTTGACCTTCACATTGACCATGAAACACAGAAATTGCATCGGGATTGAATACAAAAGGGACAATGCCGACTTAAGTACAAGAAGAGTGAATTTTCTAAGAGTTTGTGGTTTGAGCGGCCCCTGGGAGACCAGTATTAGATTCCGATGCACCAGTGCACGATAAATGTATCCCTTTGACCTTCACATTGACCATGAAACACAGAAATTGCATCGGGATTGAATACAAAAGGGACAATGCCGACTTAAGTACAAGAAGAGTGAATTTTCTAAGAGTTTGTGGTTTGAGCGGCTCCTGGGAGACCAGTATTAGATTCCGATGCACCAGTGCAGGTTTACTGTATCCCTTGGACCTTCACATTGACCATGAAGCACAGAATCTGCATCGGGATTGAGTACAAAAGGGACAATGCCGACTTAAGTACAAGAAGGTGAATTTTCTAAGAGTATATGGTTTGAGCGGCTCCTGAGAGACCAGTATTAGATTCCGATGCACCAGTGCAGGTTTACTGTATCACTTGGACCTTCACATTGACCATGAAACACAGAAATCGCATCGGGATTGCATACAAAAGGCACAATGCCGACTTAAGTACAAGAAGAGTGAATCTTCTAAGAGTTTGTGGTTTGGGCGGCTCATTGGAGACCAGTATTAGATTCCGATGAACCAGTGCAGGTTTATTGTATCCTTTGGACATTCTCTTTGACCTTGAAACATAGAAATTGCATCGGGATTGAGTACAAAATGCACAATACAGACTTAAGTACAAGAAGAATGTATCTTCTCAGAGTTTATGTTTTGAGCGGCTCCTGGGAGACCAGTATTAGATTCCGATTCACCAGGGCAGGTTGACTGTATCATTTGGACTTTCACGTTGCCATGAAACACAGATATTGCATCGGGATTGAATACAAAAGGTACAATGCTGACTTCAGTACAAGAAGAATGATTCTTCTAGGAGTTTGTGCTTTGAGCGGCTCCTGGGAGACCAGTTTTAGATTCCGATGCACCAGTGCAGGTTTACTGTATCCCTTGGACTTTCACATTGTCCATGAAACCCAAGTATCGCATCGGGATTGAATACAAAATCCACAATGCCAACTTAACTACAAGAAGAGTGAATTTTCTAAGAGTTTGTGGTTTGAGCGGCTCCTGGGAGACCAGTATTAGATTCCGATGCACAGTGCACGATAAATGTATCCCTTTGACCTTCACATTGACCATGAATCACAGAAATTGCATCGGGATTGAGTACAAAATGGACAATGCCGACTTAAGTACAAGAAGAGCGAATTTTCTAAGAGTTTGTGGTTTGAGCGGCTCCTGGGAGACCAGTATTAGATTCCGATGCACCAGTGCAGGTTTACTGTATCCCTTGGACCTTCACATTGACCATGAAACACAGAAATTGCATCGGGATTGAATACTTACTGCACAATGCTGACTTAAGTACAAGAAGAGTGAATCTTCTAAGGGTTTTGTGGTTTGAGCGGCTCATGGGAGACCAGTATCAGATTCCGATGCACCAGTGTCCTTTTGCTGTGTCCCTTGGACCTTCACAATGACCATGAACCACAGAAATTGCATCGGAATTGAATACTGAATTGAATGCTGACTTAAGTACAAGAAGAGTGAATCTTCTAAGAGTTTGTGGTTTGAGCACCTCCTGGGAGACCAGTATTAGATTCCAATGCACCAGTGCTGGTTTACTGTATTACTTGGAGCTTCACATTGCCCATGAAACACAGAAATTGCATCGGGATTGAATACAAATGAGACAATGCCATCTTAAGTACAAGGAGAGTGAATCTTCTAAGAGTTTGTGGTTTGAGCGCCTCCTGGGAGACCAGTATTAGATTCAGATAGACCAGTGCACGTTTACTGTATCCCTTGACCCTTCACATTGACCATGAAACACAGAAATTGCAACAGGATTGAATACATAAGGCACAATGCCGACTTAAGTACAGGAAGAGTGAATCTTCTAAGAGTTTGTGCTTTGAGCGGCTCCTGGGAGACCAGTGTTAGATTCCGATGCACCAGTGCACGTTGACTGTATCATTTGGACCTTCACATTGACTATGAAACACAGAGATTGCATCGGGATTGAATACAAAACGTACAATGCCGACTTAAGTACAAGAAGAGTGAATCTTCTAAGAATTTATGGTCTGAGCGGCTACTGGCTGACCAGTATTAGATTCCGATGCACCAGTGCAGGATTACTGCATCCCTTGAACCTTCACATTGACCATGAATAGCAGAAATTGCATCGGGATTGAATACAAAACTCACAATGCCAACTTAACCTCAAGAAGTGTGAATCTTCGGAGAGTTTGTGTTTTGAGCGTCTACTGGGAGACCTGTATTAGATTCCGATGCACCAGTGCACGTTTACTGTGTCCCTTTCACCTTCACATTGAGCATGAAATACAGAAATTGCATCGGATTGAATACAAAAGGGACAATGCCGACTTAAGTACAAGAAGGTGAATTTTCTAAGAGTTTGTGTTTGAGCGGCTGTTGGGAGACCAGTATTAGATTCCGATGCACCAGTGCAGGTTTACTGTATCCCTTGGACCTTCACATTGACCATGAAACACAGAAATCGCATCGGGATTGAATACTTATTGCACAATGCTGACTTAAGTACAAGAATAGCGAATCTTCTAAGGGTTTTGTGGTTTGATCGGCTCATGGGAGTCCAGTATTAGATTCCGATGCACCAGTGCTGGTTTACTGTATCCCTTGGACCTTCACATTGACCATGAAGCACAGAATCTGCATCGGGATTGAGTACAAAAGGGACAATGCCGACTTAAGTACAAGAAGGTGAATTTTCTAAGAGTATATGGTTTGAGCGGCTCCTGAGAGACCAGTATTAGATTCCGATGCACCAGTGCAGGTTTACTGTATCACTTGGACCTTCACATTGACCATGAAACACAGAAATCGCATCGGGATTGCATACAAAAGGCACAATGCCGACTTAAGTACAAGAAGAGTGAATCTTCTAAGAGTTTGTGGTTTGGGTGGCTCATGGGAGACCAGTATTAGATTCCGATGAACCAGTGCAGGTTTACTGTATCCTTTGGACATTCTCATTGACCATGAAACATAGAAATTGCATCGGGATTGAATACAAAATGCACAATACAGACTTAAGTACAAGAAGAATGTATCTTCTCAGAGTTTATGTTTTGAGCGGCTCCTGGGAGACCAGTATTAGATTCCGATTCACCAGGGCAGGTTGACTGTATCATTTGGACTTTCACGTTGCCATGAAACACAGATATTGCATCGGGATTGAATACAAAAGGTACAATGCTGACTTCAGTACAAGAAGAATGATTCTTCTAGGAGTTTGTGGTTTGAGCGGCTCCTGGGAGACCAGTATTAGATTCCGATGCACCAGTGCAGGATTACTGCATCCCTTGAACCTTCACATTGACCATGAATAGCAGAAATTGCATCGGGATTGAATACAAAACTCACAATGCCAACTTAACCTCAAGAAGTGTGAATCTTCGGAGAGTTTGTGTTTTGAGCGTCTACTGGGAGACCTGTATTAGATTCCGATGCACCAGTGCACGTTTACTGTGTCCCTTTCACCTTCACATTGAGCATGAAATACAGAAATTGCATCGGGATTGAATACAAAAGGGACAATGCCGACTTAAGTACAAGAAGGTGAATTTTCTAAGAGTTTGTGGTTTGAGCGGCTCCTGAGAGACCAGTATTAGATTCCGATGTACCAGCGCAGGTTTACTGTATCCCTTGGACGTTCACATTGACCATGAAACACAGAAATCGCATCGGGATTGAATACAAAACGCACAATGCCGACTTAAGTACAAGAAGAGTGAATCTTCTATGATTTTATGCTTTGAGCGGCTCCTGGGAGACCAGTATTAGATTCCGATGCACCCGTGCAGGTTGACTGTATCATTTGGACCTTCACATTGACCATGAAACACAGAAATTGCATCGGGATTGAATACAAAAGGTACAATGCTGACTTAAGTACAAGAAGAATGATTCTTCTAGGAGTTTGTGCTTTGAGCGGCTCCTGGGAGACCAGTATGAGATTCCGATGCACCAGTGCAGGTTTACTGCATCCCTTGGACATTCACATTGTCCATGAAAAACACATATCGCATCGGGATTGAATACAAAATGCACAATGCCAACTTAAGTACAAGAAGAGTGAATTTTCCAAGAGTTTGTGGTTTGAGCGGCTCCTGGGAGACCAGTATTAGATTCCGATGCACCAGTGCACGATAAATGTATCCCTTTGACCTTCACATTGACCATTAAACACAGAAATTGCATCGGGATTGAATACAAAATGCACAATGCCAACTCAACTACAAGAAGAGTGAATTTTCTAAGAGTTTGTGGTTTGAGCGGCTCCTGGGAGACCAGTATTAGATTCCGATGCACAGTGCACGATAAATGTATCCCTTTGACCTTCACATTGACCATGAATCACAGAAATTGCATCGGGATTGAGTACAAAATGGACAATGCCGACTTAAGTACAAGAAGAGCGAATTTTCTAAGAGTTTGTGGTTTGAGCGGCTCCTGGGAGACCAGTATTAGATTCCGATGCACCAGTGCAGGTTTACTGTATCCCTTGGACCTTCACATTGACCATGAAACACAGAAATTGCATCGGGATTGAATACTTACTGCACAATGCTGACTTAAGTACAAGAAGAGTGAATCTTCTAAGGGTTTTGTGGTTTGAGCGGCTCATGGGAGACCAGTATTAGATTCCGATGCACCAGTGTTCTTTTGCTGTGTCCCTTGGACCTTCACAATGACCATGAAGCACAGAAATTGCATCGGAATTGAATACTGAATTGAATGCTGACTTAAGTACAAGAAGAGTGAATCTTCTAAGAGTTTGTGCTTTGAGCACCTCCTGGGAGACTAGTATTAGATTTCAATGCACCAGTGCTGGTTTACTGTATTACTTGGAGCTTCACATTGCCCATGAAACACAGAAATTGCATCGGGATTGAGTACAAATGAGACAATGCCATCTTAAGTACAAGAAGAGTGAATCTTCTAAGAGTTTGTGGTTTGAGCGCCTCCTGGGAGACCAGTATTAGATTCAGATAGACCAGTGCACGTTTACTGTATCCCTTGACCCTTCACATTGACCATGAAACACAGAAATTGCAACAGGATTGAATACATAAGGCACAATGCCGACTTAAGTACAGGAAGAGTGAATCTTCTAAGAGTTTGTGCTTTGAGCGGCTCCTGGGAGACCAGTGTTAGATTCCGATGCACCAGTGCACGTTGACTGTATCATTTGGACCTTCACATTGACTATGAAACACAGAGATTGCATCGGGATTGAATACAAACGTACAATGCCGACTTAAGTACAAGAAGAGTGAATCTTCTAAGAATTTATGGTCTGAGCGGCTCCTGGCTGACCAGTATTAGATTCCGATGCACCAGTGGAGGATTACTGCATCCCTTGAACCTTCACATTGACCATGAATCGCAGAAATTGCATCGGGATTGAATACAAAACTCACAATGCCAACTTAACCTCAAGAAGTGTGAATCTTCGGAGAGTTTGTGTTTTGAGCGTCTACTGGGAGACCTGTATTAGATTCCGATGCACCAGTGCACGTTTACTGTGTCCCTTTCACCTTCACATTGAGCATGAAATACAGAAATTGCATCGGGATTGAATACAAAAGGGACAATGCCGACTTAAGTACAAGAAGGTGAATTTTCTAAGAGTTTGTGGTTTGAGCGGCTCCTGAGAGACCAGTATTAGATTCCGATGTACCAGTGCAGGTTTACTGTATCCCTTGGACGTTCACATTGACCATGAAACACAGAAATCGCATCGGGATTGAATACAAAACGCACAATGCCGACTTAAGTACAAGAAGAGTGAATCTTCTATGATTTTATGCTTTGAGCGGCTCCTGGGAGACCAGTATTAGATTCCGATGCACCCGTGCAGGTTGACTGTATCATTTGGACCTTCACATTGACCATGAAACACAGAAATTGCATCGGGATTGAATACAAAAGGTACAATGCTGACTTAAGTACAAGAAGAATGATTCTTCTAGGAGTTTGTGCTTTGAGCGGCTCCTGGGAGACCAGTATGAGATTCCGATGCACCAGTGCAGGTTTACTGCATCCCTTGGACATTCACATTGTCCATGAAAAACACATATCGCATCGGGATTGAATACAAAATGCACAATGCCAACTTAAGTACAAGAAGAGTGAATTTTCCAAGAGTTTGTGGTTTGAGCGGCTCCTGGGAGACCAGTATTAGATTCCGATGCACCAGTGCACGATAAATGTATCCCTTTGACCTTCACATTGACCATGAAACACAGAAATTGCATCGGGATTGAATACAAAAGGGACAATGCCGACTTAAGTACAAGAAGAGTGAATTTTCTAAGAGTTTGTGGTTTGAGCGGCTCCTGGGAGACCAGTATTAGATTCCGATGCACCAGTGCACGATAAATGTATCCCTTTGACCTTCACATTGACCATGAAACACAGAAATTGCATCGGGATTGAATACAAAAGGGACAATGCCGACTTAAGTACAAGAAGAGTGAATTTTCTAAGAGTTTGTGGTTTGAGCGGCTCCTGGGAGACCAGTATTAGATTCCGATGCACCAGTGCAGGTTTACTGTATCCCTTGGACCTTCACATTGACCATGAAGTACAGAAATTGCATCGGAATTGAATACATAAGGCACAATGCCGACTTAAGTACAAGAAGAGTGAATCTTCTAAGAGTTTGTGCTTTGAGCGGCTCCTGGGAGCTAACTCGATACAATACACCTAGGAAGTGGAGAGCAACCCACACTGGACACCTCAAAAGGCAGAACATTGGGAATTATTGTAGATGTAGCTAAATGGAATATCTGAAGGGAAGTAACAAAATAATGTGTTCTGGGATGGGACAAACCTGCCCAAGTCCTCTACAAAGGATACCAAGGGTCTAAATAATGTTTTGATAACATTTTGAATTTAAAAATATTTGTGTGTATAAATTGTTCATGTTGATGTAAATTTGACAATTTAAGATATGGTCATGCTTAGGAACAATGTAAGAAATAGGTGTTATGTAAAAGCCAGTGTGCTTTTGTTTGAAACGAAAATAGCTGTGGGGAGTGCAAAAGGTGCGAAAGGCGAATTGGCATGCTACCTCGAGCAAGTGCGGGAAGTAAGTCACACAGTCTGTAGGCAGCAGTGATTGAGGTAACTCCTTTGTGGAGCAGAAGCTTTGCCTGCAAATTTTCATAAAAATGCCTCGGTTGAAGACTGCAAACAGCTTACAGCATAGCTGCGAGTTGTTGAGCTACTGTATGTAAAACTGAATGAAGCCAAGAAGAGAAATTGAGCCCATACAGCAAGAAACTTGCAGGCCGTAGTGTGGGTAGTGTAGCCGTCATAACTGTTCGCCACACCCAAGCCTACAGCCACCAGATAAGATTTTTTTCTATTTTTACCTTTGTACAGCATGAACCATTAATTTAAACTGTGTTTTAATAATCATTCTTGAACTTTATGGAAACTGGCTCACCCTGTCATTTCATCCTAATCATACATCTGTATAGGGATCCTTCCTGGTGTTTGATTAATCCGAGTGTCCTGTTTTACAGACTTATGAAATGCCAAGTTAATATAAAGAGGCACCATTTATATTGCTTTAGTGTAAATAATAAAAATGTTTTCTTAACTATTGCAAAGTGTTATAGTTTGCTTACATAAAATTCAATCAGAGTGAAGTGCCAAGTTAAAATAAAGAGGCACCATTTATATTGCTTTAGCGTAAATAATAAAAATGTTTTCTTAACTATACCAAAGTGTTATAGTTTGCTAACATAAAATTCAATCAGAGTGAAGCCAAGTTACTAGAACCTGTTAGATGGCTAAATCAAAGAATAATAGCTTTTGAAAGTAAGTTCCACCAAGAAGGAGGTTTTCTTTAAGTGAAATGTTCAGTTAAAAAGTGTGTGCTTTAGTGTCTAAGTATTTAAGTTTCTTGATTATGGAAAGTGCTTTTCTAAAGGTTGTCCCCCCCACCCCGGCTAATTTTTTTTACCTTCCTTGAAGTTATCTACTGGGCTTTTTCTTTTTTAAAAACATAATACATAAAGATGTAGCCCAAAATTGTTTAAGTGGGGTAATTTATTTGAAGAGCCAAACTAAACAGTAGCAAGAAAGTAGGCAAAATTCACATTTCTGCTTCTCCAATACTTCACTATTTCATTGCCAGGATAGGTTGGTGACCATTAAGTACATGTTTTAAACCACTAAATGAACTTGGAAATGAGTTGTCCTAGCTTCAGTATATTATTATTCATACTGTGTTTCTATCTAGCCACTGGGTAAGATCTTAGGAAAAGAAGTGAATAGTCCAATTTACTTATCCATTAGACGTAACACACGGTAAATCCAGTAAGAAGGATAACTCTATTGATTATCTTTTCCTATAAACAGGACTATCCTTCCATAGTGCATTTTATTTGGAAACTAAACTAAATTTTAGTAAGAGGGTTATACATGGCAACATAGAGACAGGGTTTCTGTTATTTACGTAAAAGCATACTAATATCATAATGGTAGTGTTATAAGGTCCTATTAAGGGGAGTTGGAATGCCCTATCTCGCCAATGTTAAATTTGCTAACTTTGTGTACCTTTTTCTTTGGAACTATTATCTTCAGAACTTTGAAATTCTGGCAGAGGTTTTCAGCATATATTGTGAGCCCACTGAACTAGAACCAATGTTTTCTTTTTGTTGGTATAGTATTTATGAATTTTTTACCATTAAGCCATTTTTTATTGGAAAAAGTATAACATAAACTTCCCTAGTTCAGAGAATAAGCCAGTTCTTGTCATGATTCTAGTTCAGTGGCCTCTTTGAACTGTTTTGCAGCATTTCTGAAAATTTGAATGTTGTTGGTTGAGTGGTTTATGAGATAAAGGTACATGTAACACTAAAAATGTCAAATGCCAGAAAATGCGATTAAAGTAATTTATTATGAAAATTCACAAATACCTTTTATTCTATTATCAAAAGTGTCCAGCAGAGTAATCAGGGTCATCTTCTAGTTCTTCTTCTTCACCTAGAAGCTTTCTTCTCCTTGCTGCCCTTGCTTTTTTTGTATTAAATTCAGCTGCATACTGAGCCTTCCTTACTCGCACGCTGTCCAGAAGCTGAAGACCTCTGATGGTGTTGATACCAGGAGCAATGCCGAGCCTTGCCATGACCTTTAGCCTACCCATATGACCATCATTGAATGAAATAACAGCATCACTGACTCCCCATTTCAATGTTTTTATCCCAACAAATACATTCTTAGGTACACGAGTCCAAATGAGGTTGTTGAACGACTCGTTTTGATTCTGGGTACAACCATGAAGACATTTTCGCAGAAGATCAGGATGCCCCAAGTCTCTATATATTGGTTTAATTACTTCCATAACAGCCAATGGAATATAATTTTTATGGTGATAAGGATCCCCAGTAGCTTGAGATTTTCTATAATTGCACCATGACTGAGGACCATCTGGACAAGCAAAATGTTGAGGATTATCATCAGTTGATGATCGATGTAAATATGTGGCCCATACAGCTTGTCTCATTTCCTGCAAATTATTTGCATTATTTCTTATTGCCATACCATAGTATTGTTGTAATTCATTTATAATTTTATCTGACAGGCGACCTCTAATGGTTTTACCATCTGACAAAATTTTGTCCTTCAGATTCTGTTTCAGTTTCCTTAGACGAGTGCCCATTCGTTTCTGAACATGACCGACACATTCTAGTTTAGTTATTGTCTTATTGACATATGGCATGGATTCTGTAACACTTTTGTATGCCTTGGAGTCCCCATCTCCAAGGAATTTTGTGTAAAATACTCCCCGTTCTTTTTCTGATCTGCTAAACATTTTCACAGCAGCGGCAGCCTCCATGCCTCCACTCGTACCTTCATAATTCTTGCTACATATGTGAGCTGCTTCTATCTTACCAGATGCACAATGGTAACAATGTTTAGTGAGCACTTCATAGTCCAAAACTTTACCGCTGTCCACACTAGTAACAGTAGCAACAGCATTTTTGGATGTGTGACCCCTTTTCTGCCAGGTTCCATCAAAAGCAACAGGGATATCTGGGTTTCCTTCATTTATATATTTTGCTTCACTGGCAGCAGCTTTCATTGATAAATCTGCTACAGACTGAACAGCATCTCCTATCACTTCAGTGTAATTGTCAATTTTAGCAGGTGGAGGTGGAAGATTCATTATGGCACAAAATGTTTGAGCAGCAGTATGTCCTTTACCAATTGCTCTCATTGCATACATTAGCCTGATATTACTCTCAAACAAATTGCTACTGCATGTTTTAGAGCTCCAAAAACAGGTCTCATTTTCACAACTGGCACAAACTATAGCAATTTTGCAGGAAAGTCCTATAGATTTTGTTATGTTCATATCAAAAGAACCTCCACAAAGATTACAACACAAACATTTCTTCATAAACTCAGTAAAAACAGGAAAGTCGACTAAAACATATTGTTCATTAGAAGCTTCATCTGTAATTTCACTTGCACAGTTTGATAACTTCTTTTTTGATGCACTGGTGGGCGTGTCTCCTTCACACATCTCAGCTGTACAAACGTCAGAACTTTCACCACCATCAACAGGTGCTGAAGCAGAATCACTTGAACAAACGTTATTTGTAAATCTATTACCGCGAAACTTTCGCTTTTTAAATAATGATGCACTCCTAGGCATCGTAGAAACTACGCACTCACCACTGAAAGTCAAAACAAGACAGATAACAAACTCCAAATGAGCGACAAACTAAACTCGAGGCTCAAAACAAACACTCACAGATCAAAAACTGAACAATAAACACAGCTAGTCGTAAAAACAATGGTACCTATGGAAGGATCAAAGATTCTACAACTGAAGAGTGAAATCCACAGCCTTCTATATGTAATGTTTTCGGAAATGCGAAGATTTAAATGTGTACAAATCACAAGATGGGTAACTTTGCTGGGCGCACATGTAATTTTGAAAAATTAAATAAAAATACTTCCAATTGGAATTTCTTAACAAATTTTGCACCATTTTAAGCAGAAAATTTCAAATTAAGTTATAAGGTTAAAAACTGAAAATGTGAATTTTTTCCATTTTCCGGCATTCCAACTCCCCTTAATGTGTGGTCATGACATTTGTTAAATGTCTCACCACATTCCTATTGAAACTATTTACTCTTCTTGTAAATAACACCTATGACAATTTTATACAAATGTCCACTAAGACTTTGCTCGTCAACTTTCATTTAGGTAACAGCGATCTTTTACATGTATTTAAATCAGTACTGTTAAGAAATACTGACTAGCTTTATTTTCAAGAATCTCAAGTTTAAGTTATACATACTGTTATCCTCCAATAAGAATCATTGGCCGATTCTTCATCTTTGACAGGTTCATCATGCCTGCAATGCAAAACATTATCTTTTGTATTAACAGATGAAATCCAACTTTTTATATTTAATAAATGCTTATACAAACATAAAGTTTCTTCAAAAAATGTATTTCTGACAACTTCCTGTCACAGATAATTTTCACTGAATGTTGCAACTCAGTTATATTGCTGATGAGAAGCAAATGTTGATCTTTTCCCTCTCTTCCTTCACCATCTCCTGTTTTGTTCACCTTGACATATTTCTACCAAAAAGACTACCCCAATAGATCCACTGCTTATATTTAACACACAGTAAATTCCTTAACACAGGATGTGCATTGACGAGCTTGAATTAATCAGGAAAATATAAACAGATACTAACCATTCCACAGCTCTTACAAAGTACTTGCATTAAGTAATCATCAAAGCTACTTTTTGTACAGCAAGAGGACTAACGGTCAAAATGGTGCTACATGCTACAGGCAGCGCAATACAATTTATTTTACTCATTGCTACAGCAATAAATGTACTTATAAAAATATTCAGACTTAGACTATAATCAAATACACAGAGAGAAAATATTCTAACTAAAGAGATATAGCAGCCATAGGCAGAAACAAATAAAAAAACTGATACTAATCTTAGCTTTGAGGATCAAAAGTTTATTCATCTGGAAAACGTAAAAAGAGAAATGAGACTGTTCAAGAATTAAGGACAAAAATTCAGGATCTTGAGTCAAGGAAGATGTATGGTTAAATGAATGAAAAAACTAGACTGGACATGATGAAATTCATTTGCGAAAGAGCAGCAGATGATGTAATTTTAAATGCTGAGAAATAAGATCTCTTCAAGAGGAGCCACCAAAAGGTCAAATAAGTGAAGAACAAGCTGAAAATACCGGTAAATGGGCTAAAATGGCGGCAAATAGATAAGGGTAACAGAAAGAAAGTGCTGAAGAACAGGCAACCAAACAACAACAACAACAACAACAACAACAACAACAATAATAACAGCACATTGTAGCAATATATAATAGCAGTCCCACAACATCTGGAGGAAGATTTTCCACTAACAGAGCAATAAATTCATGAAGCCATCAAATCATTCCAAAACTTCAAAGCAACAAATGAAGACTCTACTGCAGCAAAATTATTGACATAGTCAGAACACACAAATGATCTACAACTGCTGTTTGAGAACATTTGGAAAGCTGAAGAGATTATGGAAAGCATTAATCCACAGCTATGAAAAAAAGGGGACACACAAAATGTCAACAATTGCAGAGATGCCTCACTTCTGCCAGTGGTATACAAAATATTATCAAAAATTCTCTGGACAGAGTTGTAGAAACTTTAGACAAATAACTGGGAGAATCTCAAGGAGCTCTAGAAAGAGAATACCCTGCACAGAACAGATGTTTATTAGAAAATTGATAATTCTCCACATACTGTTAATCACCAAACCTATAATAGTATCACGTATTGGTTTCAAGAAAACATTTGATTTGATAGGCAAAGAAATTATAGGTAAAATCATCAAAGAATTTTGTGTTAAAGCAAACATAATCCTCAAAACACTAGCAAATAGGATGACTGAAGCTAAATTTATGGGAGAAGTATCTCAACCATTTGAAATAAAAACTGGTGTTAGACAAGGGGACAGTTTATCACCTTTACTGTAACACTGCATTCTAGAAAAAATAGAAAGTATCTGGAATTTGGAGGAAAAAAAATCACAAAATTGAACCAATAATTTTAGGACGAAAAACAAATGGAATTAAGGTAAACTGCCTGGCTTCTGCAGATGATTCTGATATACTTTCAAAAAATTTGACAGACAGTTATTGAAAGAAATCTTTTGGAAGAAGTAGCAAAGAGAGCTGGTCCCAAAATTTCAGCCGAAAAACCAACATTGATGACAATTTCAAACAATGCATCAACATTCTTAGAAAAACAAAAATGTAAAATAGCATTAGTAAGTAAATTTAAATATATTGGACAAACTGTACAACAAAATGGACTAGAAGAATTAACAGTAGATGCAAGAGTCAGCAAACTGGAGAGAGCAAATCGTTTGACAAAGGATATTTACAACAAGAGATGTACAACTAAAAAAACAAAACTAAAACACTATCCCACAGTGGTAAGACCAGGATGTTTATATGGATGAGGATGCCTAATGATGAACTATAAGCTGGACAGAACAGAGGTTCCTCAAAGGAGCATTATTAGAACATAATGGTTGCAATACAAGCTACAGATGGCTGGAAAATGAGAAGTAATGAGGAGATCTACAAAAATTTTGAGAAAATATCAGAAGTAATGGTTAAAAGAAGATTAATCTTTTTTGAGAGACCTCTACTGGATGAGTAGTTCTGGAAGAAGGAATCAATGATAGCATGGATTACAGAAATAAGAAAGAAACAACATCAAACAATCAGAAATAATAGAAAGAAACCTTTTTACAGATAAAATACTGAATTTAAAAGGATCATCACCTCTCCAAGATCAAAATTAATTTCATCCCTCTCAATAAGACCGTGAAAACCGGAAATAAAATTCATAAATATGATATTGCGAAGCTCAAAATCAATCAAAACATATTGGAACAATGCCACCAGTAACTGACAGTTGAATCCCATAAATGGGCAGACATTGCCTCCATGATCCAACAAGCAGCTAATACTACAATCCTGACAGCTAAAAAGAGGAATCATACATGGTGGAATGAGGTTTGTGGTGAGGTGGTGGCCCAAACAGCAAGTGCATGGAAAAAGTGGAACTCTACCAGGAGACCTGATGATTTTGATGTATTCCATGAAGTTCGAAAATATGCAGCCAGAACTCTACGAAGGGCTAAGCCATTGCAGAGAAACAGCAGTTAGAACAGATCGATCAGCGTTTCCAGATAAACAATGTCAGAGACTTCTATCAGACGTTCAAATCGAATTTGAAAGGATACCAAGCCCCTAGTTTTTGTTTTAGAGACGAAAATGGAAAGCTCAGTGTTGTGTACATAGTTCCGCGTATTCAGCGCGTACACAAATTTCCCACTAGAGTGCGCCCCGCTAGGCACAACAGCGCAGGCGCAGCGCTCGTCCATCTCCGCACTACGAGATGGCGCTGGCATAGAGACGGACCAAATTCTGCTTCCGCCGATCCGCGTATTAATATGTAACGCAGCCAATGAGATTGCTGCTAACATAGAACACTTTCTCCTCGCGCATCACACTCGCGCAGTGATACATGAACGTGCGAGGTATTATAACAAGTGTAAGACCTTCGATCAGTCAGTCTGCATTTGTCTGCACCAGTCTGTACCAGTCTGCATTAGTCTGTACCAGTCTGCATTAGTCTGTACCAGTCTGTACGAGTTCTACAATTGTCTGTACCAGTCCATAGTCAAGATTCAGTCTGCGCCTAATAAGATTACCATTTTCCTGTACATAGCCATGAAGATAAATGTATAGACACTTTTGTCAAGTATCCGAGATATATGTGAGAATAAGATTAACGTACCAATACCAAAGGAACTTCAGATTGTCAATTGTAAATAGCATCCAGAACCAAGTTAAGTAATTTTTATATTTGTTATTATTTTAATAAATGTATGTGAAAATTAATCAAGTTCTGTTTAAAGTTGGTCACCGTCAATCTGCTACTCTAAGCGTGCAACTGGCATTTCTATCGTCTGACCTAATGGCAGAAGATAAACACGCCATGATAAGACCACGAGACATATTGCTGACACTCGCTTACTTCGTTAGAGCAACAAGTCAAATAATCTGATGGTGTGTGTACTGAAGGTCTTACAGTACGCACACCACACTTGGCCTGACCAACAAAGAAAACTGCAAGATAATGTCTCGTTACTTTGAAAACCTACTTAATTGTGATGAACCGAAAGAAAGATTCCCTGTATGTGCCCCAATCCACAAACTACCCCTCATCTCCATCTAGTAAAGAGGAGACCAAAGATATCATCAACAACTTTAAGAATAATAAGGCAGCTGGAGAGGATTCAATAGTGGTGGAACTACTGAAGCTGGCAAATAATGAAACTCTAGATATACTAGTCCAACTTTTTGAGGAGATCTGGAGAGCTAGGATGATACCAACTGAATGGCAGTCAGCTTTAATCCATCGTCTACACAAAAAAGGTGATATATAGAATGTCAATAACTATAGGGGTACCTCATTAGTATCTGTTCCATATAAGATTCTCTCCAAAGTGATACAGAATAGAATAGAAGATTATTGTAACCAACTGACTGGGGACTATCAAGCTTGTTTCCGAAAGGGCGATTCTTGCGCAGAACAGATCTTTAACCTGAAGAACATCATCAGGTACAAAAAAAATTGGAAGAAATAACTATGTGGTCTTGTTTGTTGATTTTCAGAAAGTATATGACTCCATCGACTGACAGGCATTAATGAATATTTTGGAAAAGTTTGGGGTGGATAATACATCAAGAAAGCTGATCAAACAAACTCTTGCTAAGACAGTGTCAAAAATTAAATTTATGGGTGAGGTATCTGAACCCTTTGCAATCAGAACAGACATAAGACGAGGAGATGGACTATCCCTCTCCTTTTCAATTGTGTCTTGGAAAAGGTCATTCGAGAGTGGAGAAAGTTATTAGCCCAAGAAGAAACAAATGAAGAGTGGTTCAGACTTGGTCCTAAGAACAAAGGGGTGTGCATTGACTGCTTAGATTTTGCAGCTGACCTGGCCATTTTTGCTAACAACATAGAGTCAGCAGTCAACAAGATAAATAGGCTGTCAGAAATTGCTGAAAAAAGTTAGACTCCAGATCTCTATTCAAAAGACAAAATGTATGACGAACATCTGTGACGGACCTGAATGGATGATAACCAACCTGGGAAAAAATCGGATGAGTTAAGAATTTCAGGTATCTCGGTGAAGTCATCCACCAGGAGAATGGATTAAAAGAAGAAGCAACTGTCGGGATGAGGAAGTTAGACCAAGCATACCAACTGACAAAGAATACTTATAACAAAAAGTCTATGAGTATATGGGCCAAGTTACAACATTATAATACAGTTGTAAAACCTGAGGGCTTATAAGCATCCGAACCTTTGACCACGAATAGGCAAGGTCAAGCTGAGCGGCTGGAAAAGCGTGAGTGTAGGATATTAAGGAAAATCCTAAGGTAATAGATGGGTCGATGGACAATGGCGAATGAGAGCAAATGAGGACTCGTGCAGCAAGACAGAACCTATCACAGCATCCATTACGAAGAAATGATTGTTATTTTATGGTCATCTCATGAAAATGGACGGTGATCGAATAACAAAAAGAATACGGAGTTTCATCCTATGTAAGAAAACGAGGCCGAGATGGTTCAAAGAATGTGAAAAAGATCTTAAGCAGATTGGTATCTCAGAGAGAAATTCCTGAAAGGAACAAATTTAGAAGATTGGTGACCAACTACCAAGGTTTTAACATGGCATCAACATCTGAAAGACAGTGAGGACCATTATCTGAAGGGCATAAAAAGGCACTTCTTGGAGGGGCTCAGAAGATACTGGCAGGAAGTCAAAGCTGGAGCAAGAACAAGACCTGGCACTAGAGTGAAGTCGGTTGTTACCACGCAGTCCGTAAAGACTCACCTCGATAAAAAAAATAAATAAATAAAAATAAAAGGCTTTCGATGCAGAAGAAATAGGGGATTGAGAACAACACGAATAGAATTTATGAGGAGGAGATGGACGAGTACTGGAAAAACAGGAGACGACAAGGGAAGAAGAAGAAGTGAAGTTATTACATGACGAGAGATGGTTATTGGATTTGATTTGATTCAGTTTTCGTTACATACACTGAAAAAATGAGATGATTCTCGAGGGTGTGGAACATGTCAGAATGTATAACACAAAACATTTTAATATAATGAATACTACCCTGATCATTTGTCACGAGATTGTCAAAATAGGTGAATACAATACAGTAAACTGGAAAAGCTAATATTTACAGAATTAATACACTGTCAGAATGAAACATTGTTATGCACTATTAATAAATTTATCATACACAAAATACCTAATATTGTCTGTTGCAACCAAGTGCTGTCAAAACTTAAATCTAACATATTTTTACTTAAGCTGGCCTAACAGTCTCTGTTAGGTTAGTCATCTATAGAGTAGAAGGCATTGCCTATCAAAAAGTCATTCAAACTCTGTTTAAACTGTGCTTTATCTGAAACCAAGTTTTTAATGGTTGCTGGTAATTTATTGAAAATATGTGTTCCTGAATATTGGACCCCCTTTTGGACCAACATAAGTGATTTTAGGTCTTTATGTAGATTGTTCTTATTCCTAGTATTGATAATATGTATTGAGCTATTTGTTGGAAATATAGATATATAACTTGCAACAAATTTCATTAAGGAGTAAGTATACTGAGAAGCAATGGTTGGAATTCAAAGTTCCTCAAATAGGTTCTACACGATGTTCTTCAAAGACTGGTCCCAGATACTCCATTGCACCATTCACCGAACCTGATAACCCCGAGCCGTCAGTAACAAAAATTAAGTCTTGCTTAAGAGATTTACAACACTACATGCACTTGTTACCAAAGTCTCATTTACTTTTAGAACTATCTGTTCCACTTCCTTTTTGGCCCCACTTCTCTCTGTCTTCACTATATCCCATACAGTTCTTATTTTGTTGCCCGATACAATTATCTTTTTCTCTTAATAAAGCTACTTCGATTTCTGGATTACTTGATTCAACATTTTGCAGTATTCTTTGTAATGCATTACAATGCTAATATCAGAAATGTTCCTAGATAGTAGATACAGTCTCCTTTTTGCCCCACATGATATCTTTATTCCTTGTGTAATCCATGGTTTATCTTTTGACTTCTGTGTGATTTGAGTTACCTTTAGAGGAAAACAATTTTCGAATGAGGAGGTAACTTTATTAATAAATGCTTTGTATTTTCCATTTGAGTCAGGTAAACATCTTTCCAGTTCATGTCTTTGAGGAATTTCCTGAATTCTTCAATTTCTGGCTTATTTATTATCCTCCTGTACTCAGATTTAATATTTTTTTATCCTGACAAGTTTCAACATTTAACACAAGATGCTGCACGTCGTGATCAGATAGTCCATTTACTATTGGTTTTGTGATATGACTTTTTTCCCCTAGATTTGTTCATAAAGATATTATCAATAGCAGTCTCAGAGCATTTACATATCCTAGCTGCAAAGTTCACAATAGGAACTAAATTGAATGATAGTGTTAAAAACACCAGCAACCACTATTTCCTCTTCTTTTTTTTTTTTTTTTTTTTTTTTTACAGAAGCCATTCCTTTCGCTTTGTGAAATGAAGCACTGCCTAGTTCCAAAACACAGGACTACTATGACATGGTGAAATGTTCTCAGAGTGCTACATGTATGATAGTAAATGTAATCAGCACTATAGTTGTTTTATGAGTAGTTATGCTGTGTGTGTTTCATTCAATCAGATGAAATGGAATAAAATCATCAATTTATTTATTTGGGCTCTTTATCACCAAGATACATTCAATGTTGGTTGAGGTTTATCTTTTGAATTCACTCCAGTGTAGATTGTCAAAATTTTATCAGTTGTCAAAGTACTTGTAACACAGTTTCCGAATTTACTGCCATCCAGGAAAGTCTCGCACTCAAATTATTCTCAGCGACTGAGAGCTGGCTGAAACCCAGAGTAGATAGCTCTGACATATTTAGTGATTAATGGAATATATATCGGAAAGGCAGGTTAGACACTGTAGGAGAGGGAGTGTCCATTGTCTCTATTGAGGTCAAAGCTGATTGTGACAGTGAAGTATTTAACAAGTCTACGTGAAATCACGTTAATTAATGGATGTTTTAATCAGCCACCCGGTTCTGCTATGACAGTTTTGGAGCCATTCAAAGAAAGTCTACAGACAGTAGCACGTAAATACCTAGATCATGCAATACTAGTTGGAGGTGAATTTAGCCTACTGAGTATAGATGGTAGCCTATGGCTTCATTGCAGGGGGTGCAGTCAATCTTGTGAAGCACTTTTGAATGTGGTTTTCGAAAATTGTCTTGAGCACCTAGTTTGGCACGCCACATGCAATGGAAATATCTTAGACCTTGTAGTTACAAACAGGCCAGATATCATCAATGACTTCAGCATAGAGATGGGGATTAATAATCATGATAACATCATAACAACTAAGGTTACAAAAATTAATAAATCAGTCAAGAATGCTAGGAAAATATTCATGCCAGAAAGAGCAGATAAGCAGATGTTAGCATCTCACTTAGACAGAACTGACATCACTTACTTCCATTAAGATGGACGTAGAGAGATTATGGTCAAAGCTTAAACAGATCGTGAATTGCACTCTCAACAAGTCTGTACCTAGTAAACGAATTAAGGATGCAAAAGAGCCACTGTGGTTTAACAATGAAATTCGGAAAATACTGAGGAAGGAAAAGCTACTGCACTCTTGGTTCAAAAGAGAATGCCAAATGGCAACAAGGAAAGGTTACTACCACTGTCATACCTCAGCAAAAGATCTGGCTGAGAAGCAGGGGAAATTATTGTCCTATGTAAAATCACTAAGTGAGTCAAAGGTTTCCATCAAGTCACTTGACCAGTCTGATGTGGCAGTAGGAGATAAATGTTTTAAATTTTGCATTTAAGAAATCATTCATGCAAGAGAATCATATAAACATACCGTCATTTAACAATAGCACAAAGACACCTAACAACAATCACCACAAGAGGCCAGCGCTAGCACAAGTTGTTCACATGATATTCGTTGGACTGTTACCAGTAAACACGTGCCATGTCAGTGCTCTTGGAAGAGAGCTGTGGCAGTGACACGGCTCTGTTGCTGTTCCTGTGTAGTGATCTGCAAAGACGAGGGGGGGGGGGGGGGGGGGGGGTCGGGTCAAGATTCAAGCAGTGATTAAGTATTTCATAAACAAAGGTATGAAAGCGAACGACATTCACGCCGATTTCCAGAATACACCAGGGGACTCTGCTCCTTTGTCATTAACTGTTGCCAAGTGGATAAATGAATTTAAATTTGGTCAGGAGAGCTTAGATGATGATCATCCATGAATAGGTCAGCCAAGATGTGTCACTACTCTAGAAATCATTGCAAAAGTGCGCATAATGATCAAGGAGGATCACCAATTTAGAGTGCATTAAATTGCTCACGCTTGCCAGATGTCATCTGAAAGGTATTCACAAGATGGGTGCCGCGACTCTTTAAGCTGGGTCAAAAACACATGAGAATGGACATATCACAACAATGTTTGGCCTGTTTTAGGAGAAACAAACAAGATCTTTTGTGCTGGTTTGTGACCACGAGGAAACTTTGGTTTACTACTATACCCCAGAGACAAAGCAACAATCAAAGCAGTGGAAACATGCTGAATCTCCTCCGCCAAACTCCTTCAGCGGGGAAGGACATGGCGTCAGTGTTCTGGGATGCACCACCAAATTCCTTCAGCGGGGAAGATCATGGCATCAGTGTTCTGGGATGAGAAGGGGATTCTGTTTGTACATTATCTCCCCACTGGGCAAACAATTACTGGAGAGTACTATGCTAACCTTCTGGACAAATTGCAACAAAAGATATGCAAAAAAGGCCAGGTTTAATAAGGAAGAAAGTCATCTAGCATCAAGCCAATGCACGCTCGCACGCATGTGCCATCGCCATGGTAAAATTACACAAACTAAGGTATGAATTGTTGCCACACGTGCCTCTTCCCTAAACTGAAAATTTTTCTTTGTGGATGAAGATTCACTTAAATGAAGAATTGATAGCCTGAGTTGACAACTATTTTGCAGGCCTGGAGGAAAATCATTGTCGAGATGGGATCAAGGTATTGGAACACTGTTGGACCAAGTGAATTAATCTACAAGCAGGGTACATTGAAAAACAACAAAGTTTCAGTGACCAAGTACTTTTTTTCTATTCTGTTTCAAGAACTTTTCAAACCACCCTCGTAAGCATCTCTGACACCTTAAATAATTAAAAACAAATAGGTCGCCAGTTGCAGATGGAATCTCAATTTGGTTTTACAAAGAGTGCTATATGGCACTGGACCCTTACTTAGCTTGTATTTATTGTGAATCTCTCACCCAGCAGAAAGACCTAAGCAACTGGGGAAAAAATACAGAGGCGTCTCCTGTATATACGAAGGGCGAAAGAACAGACCCGCGAAATTACAGACCAATACCTGTAACATCAGTTTGCTGCAGAATTCTTGAACATATTCTGGGTTTGAATCTAATCAGTTTCATAGAGACCAATAAGTTTATGTCCACAAATCAGTACAAAGCATCGCTCATGGGCAACTCAGCATGCCCTTTTGTCATACGACGTCTGTTCAAAAAATTCCAGAACTTTGTCCACAAAATTTTCTATGCTTATCTTTTAGTTACTATGGATTGTCTCCTTCGAAATACTCTCCTCCACAATTGATACACTGCTCCCAATATCATTTCCACTTCCAGGAGCGGTCTTGACACACCTCTTGCTGGGTCGCATAAAGTGCCATCTGCGAATTTTCTTCTATCTCATCTACCATTGGAAACTTCATCCTTTTCAACTTTGGAAATAAAAAGAAGTCTGCAGGGGTCATACTATTCTCGCAAGGAACATCTCATTCTCATTTGTGAGATCCAAAAAGTTTTTTTGGTCTTGATTCATGAGCCGTGGAATGAACTTGGCGGCAACACAATGCATTCCAAGATGCTGTGTCATTTCATAACATGATCCAATTGAAATGTTACATTCTTCTACAATCTCTCGGACAGTGAATCTTCGACTGGCACACACAATTTCGTTGACGTTCCTGCCACAAGCATCATCAGGGGACATCTAAGAGCGTCCTGAACAAGGATCAGTTTTGACTTTTGTAAAGCCATTTTTAAAACGTGTGAATAATATGTAACACCGAGTATGGCTTAAGCACTCATCGCTATAGGCTCCCTGCATCATTTGGTGTGTCTCTGTAAAGGTTTTCTTGAGTTTCACGCAAAATTTAATGCAGATGCATTGCTCCTCTAACTTTGCCATCACAAAATTCACAAACCCAGATTCCATATTTCTTGATTTCCGAGAAGCATTTGACATAGTGCCTCACTGCAGACTTTTAACAAAGGTACAAGCAAATGGAATAGGTTCCCAGACATGTGAGTGGCTCAAAGACTTCTGAAGTAATAGAACCCACTACATTATCCCGACGGTGAGTGTCCATCAGTGACTAGGGTATCATTAGGATCGTTCCAGGAATGTGTGATAGGAGCGCTATTACTCATATTTTCTATGTGCATAACTGACCTGATGGACAAAGTGGACAGTAATCTGTGGTTGTTTGCTGATGATGTTGTGGTGTATGGAAGGTGTCATCGTTGAGTGATTTAGGAGGATAAAAGATGACTTGGACAAAGTTCCCAGTTGGTGTGATAAATGACAGCTAACCCTAAATGTAGAAAAATATAAGTTACTGCAGATGAGTTGGAAAAACAAATCCATAATGCCAGAATCCAGCATTAGTAGTGTCATGAATGAAGAAGTCACATTGTTTCAATATCTGGACATAACATTGCAATGTGATATGAAATGGAACAAACTTGTGAGGGTCATGGTAGGGAAGGTGAATAATCATCTTTCGTTTGTTGGGTGGATTTTAATACAGTGTGGCTCAGCTGTGATGGACATCACATATAGGATGCTAGTGTGATCTCTTCTTGAGTACAGTTTGAGCGTCTGGGATCCACAAGGGGTCGAATTAAAGCAGACATTGAGGTAATTCAGAGGCAGGATACTAGATTTGTTAACAGTAGGTTGAAACAACAACATACAAGTATTATGGAGATGTTTCTGGAACTCAAATGGGAATCCCTGGAGGGATTTTGAGGAACACTGTGCTGACTGCAGAACAATTCTGCTTGCACCAACATACATTATGCATAAGGACCACGAAGATAAGAGACGACAAATTAGGACTCATAGAGAGGCGTATAGACATTCACTTTTTCCTCACTCGATTGGCAGATGGAATGGGAAAGGAACTGACTACAGTCGAATTAAAATTACTTGATAGTTGGCACTTCAAACGCCAATAAGAGTAGTCAGCGTCACACTTGAACTGTCTGCTGTTGCCAAACTCCACCAAAATTGGCCAGTCACTTCCAATTCCTGGTTCAGCATTCTTTCTTGATGTATTTGTATCCCGAATTACAAGCCCAACACTTTTATTATGTATTTCATGACACGCGATAACTACACCAAAAACAACACACATTAACAATGCTAATGAAAGACACACATTTCATTCATAGCACTAACCAAACACTACCGAATAACTCAGCACAAGGTGTAATTCAGTATCATACATATAGTTATCATATTCACAGAGATCATCTTACATTAGATAAGCTTTTCACTACACTGCGTGAAACTGAAATTTTTAAGGTTGCAATTCATAGTTGCAACTGGGTCACTACATTCACATATATAAATACTTCATGCAGTGCTGTGGCATAGCACAATGGTTGGCAGATTAATCTAATGTGTAGCATGTCGTAGGTTTGAATCTCATCAATGTAGCAAAATTTTTATTTCTAAATCTAACCAAAACAGTGTGATTATTATTTTCATTCAATTAATTGCTTTAAATATATATATTTTTTATTTTTAATAATTTGCTGCATCATTTTTCATCATTGTTTTGACTGTTCTATTTGGTCTTATTTGTCTTCCTGTCATTATTTCTTCATTTGGAATCTGCCTCAGTCATCTATAATCCACGACCAAGTGCCCACATGGACAGTTCACTGGTTTCTAACATGGCAGCATGTGCAACTAGTGTAAGGATAGTTACAGGTAACAAATGACATGGAGAAATTTCAATTTGCTTTCAGCCCTGAAATTGAGTTTTTGTTGTCTTGAGTTTACCCTTAAGGGTTAGCTTTAATTGCCATGAACAAAGTGATCATGATATTAGTACTGCTGCAGACTGTTGACCACAATTTTCTCGGCTGGGTTAGGACACAAGTTTACAGTCAGGGATACAAAAGGGGTCGTCTTCCCCAGTTCAGTCACTGGTCACTTTAAATCAATAGTCGACAGAGTATCCAACATTTCTGACATACCTTGCACCAGCCACTAGAAAAATTGCTCTGTGTTAAACATTTAACATAATTTGCGAAGTGAGCCGCTTGTTTGTTGTCACCTGTAACCAAACGGTAGCTGGCAGCCAATGTGGCAACATTGTTGCAGCAAGTGATTGATGTCAACTATCAAGTAATTTTATTCAGACTATTGTAGTGAGACAGGGTACCTTCTGCCATGCACCATATGGTGGCTAGTGGAGTATGTATGTAGATGTGGAATCAGTCTTTCCTTCTCATCCCATTTGGAAAGTCACCCTTGATCTGCAGTTCTGGATAACTTTCTCAAAATCTATCCTTTTTCCTAGACCTATCCTTCACCCCTCTTCCTTCCACTTCAACCCTTCTGCCTGAAGAATGAGCTACTGGCTCTGAAAGCTTGCCCCTGCAACTACTGAAAAGGCTGCTGCCCCTCTTCAGGAACCACATGTTTGTCTCGCCTCTCAACAGATACCCCTCCGTTGTGGTTGCACCTACGGTACGGCCATCTGTATCGCTGAGGCATGCAAGCCTCCCCACCAACGGTAAGGTCCATGGTTCATGGGGGGAGTTCCTTCATAGTCAACAGTTAAGGAATGGGTGGCTGAATTCATATGTGGCATATGTCTCTGTAAGATGACTCATGAACAACTTCCTAGAATTACAATTTTGTATCAAATATGAAAATGCTGAGAAAGAACACAGTGTGATATTGCAAGATCAGTAATTAAAAAGATGTGCAAAACAGTTGATGCCGTGGCCGTACCAGAAAGTGAGTGGCATGTCTGTTGAAGCCTGACTACAACCTAATGTGAAAAACAATTTGGGACAATCTGACACACAACTGATTCTATGCACCAATCTGTTCCCGTGGATGAGAGATGACTGAAATGAAACAGCAGTTGCACAAAAATAGCCAAGGTGACTTCATCGGAGAGAAAGAGTGGTCATTGTTTTCTAGGATGCAAAAGGGATTTGTATTTTAGATTAGCTTGCAAGACTGAAACAATACCTCACAAATACTATGCAAGTATTCTGACTCAACTGGATGAAAAAATATGGAGCCAAGACCCAGGGGGGGAAAAAAAAGTTTATCGTCAGTGAAATGCATATGGTCACAAAGGCACTTTCACAATAGGAAAACTGGGAGTTTCAAGTGTGAAGTCTTCAAATATCTATTCCATTCTCCAATTTTTTCACATTCTGACTTTAGCTTCTTCTTCTTTTCTTTTTGTATGAATGATTCACTTAAGACTACATGCGTCACACCTCAAAACCGTTTTGTGAGTCAACAACTGGATATGTTTTCACTGCTCTGTCTCTTGTAACTCCGTTGGACATGGAGGTAGCAAATGAGGATGTAGGATGTCCATGACATACTGCTGTGCTGTCAGAGTGACCTGAAGTCATATCCGATGCTGCCCCACACGCCCTCTCCCTATGTCGGTGTCATACTCACTGACAACTGTCATCGTGGGTCTTGCAGAATGTGACTCACTGCTGATCACATGACAGGTGCAGGTGTCAAAGGGTTACAATGTGCTTGGCGTACATTACAGCAATTCTCCCATGGGCTCGTCAGACACGGTCAACCGGAAGCTTGCTGACAAGCACGCTGCCCTTACGTTCCCAAGCAGTCCAACATGGGGCCACTACCACATCTGAATGTCTCACAAATCTGCATATTGCATAATTCAATCAGCCTGGCAAATGGAGACACACAATTAGGCCCCTTCAAATTTTGTTACGTGCTGATAATGCTGACTCACAGAAGTACAGGGCATCTGTGCCCTTCACAGGGATCACTCAACATCTTACACTCTTCACATCTCTTATAGCGCCTACCATTCACGGTAACAATCCGAGACACAAACAAAGCTAATGCAATCTGGTGGCCTTTGTATCCATTTCAGAGAGTTGCGACTCTCATAATTTACCACTGGTATACACACTCGTGAAACTATGTTGCTTCAGGGACCTTCCCTTTTTTCTCTTCAAGCAGTTTAGTTCTTTGAATCCATTTTTCTTGTAGCTCAGAATAATTATTTTATTGTGTAGCAAACTTACAGACTAGCATTCTGATCTGAGCTGTCGGAGTCGGCGGTCATGTGTGAGTGAGGTGTGCTTGCTTGTGTGAATGAATGGTGTGTATTTCTATTACTTTTTCTGATGAAGGTTGTGGCCAAAAGCTTATGTGTAAGTGTCTTAACTGTGCCTGTCTGCATTTTAACGTGCCATCTTTATGGTAATTAGCACTCTATCTTTTCCTACACTGCTGATATTCCAACCTGGAGTTTCCATTGTTTGAACTTACGGTCTACTGTTTTATGTTGCAGTGCACTTCTACAAGTGTAATACACAAATGTTGCCTTAGGAAAGAGTCACAATAACATCCATGTGTACCGTTTACTATTTTTTACGAAATAGCATGTCACACTCGAAATTTAACTTAGCCAATGAAATAAGTTTGAAGATTTATTGTGTGTAAAAGACACGAGGGCCCACTGTGTAGGAAATGTGTGAAGTTCTGTGCAGAGACGGAGTTATCCACAGACGCGGTACGTCTGGGGAGCTATACGGGTGTTAAAACATCGCCACCTGCTGGGATGAGGGGCCACTTACTCTGTGGTGGCGCTGTGCCAGCAACGAGCTCGACCCATTGATTAGCACCACAGATGACAATGAGCAACCAGCTGCTTCTCTGTGCAGAGATATAAAATTTATCGATTTTGGACGTCGGGTGACAATCTGTCACATGGAGAACAATGTTTACTCTGGCAATTTTAACACTAATCTAGTGTTCTGCAACATATTAATGTGAAATGTTGTCTATGATGTTGAGGAGTGTAAGTTAAACTGATATCTGAGAATTTGTTGTTTTTGTGGCACTATCTGGAAAATGGCCTCTCTTGCAGCTCCAAGCATAAATGTCAGGTGAAGAAGAATAATTAGCACAGCACACTGGAACCGAGTAGGGATCCGGTTTACTGCTCGGCCACTAAATTAGCATATCGTGAGTACACCAGAAGAGACGCTGTACACACTTCCATATACTACATACACAAGTACAAGCATCGATCAAGCTACTGTGAAACTGCACTCTGTGTGACTCATCACTACATCAGAATACTGTAAATGTGGTGATTCCAATTCCTTAAGGTCTCTTCCTGTTTGTTTTCATCAGTTGGATCTTATTTTTCAAGTATGTGGGAATCCAATGAGCTGCCGGTTTGGATACATTCTTTCTGTACGTCCCACAAGTTGGATTCTTTGGAGACACATTGTAACAAGAGTTTTTAGGAATTTGCCTGGAGATTTCACACTGGGTTCTGTGTGATGTATTCCATCTTTTATTCTTGGACCTAAGATTTTTACTACAATTTTACATTATTCTAATTCAGTTTGCTGTTTTCATGTCTTGTGTTGGACAAAGAGTCTCTCTCATGCATAAAGAAATTCTAATTTGATCACTGTTGTACAATGTTAGATTTTAAAGTTCCAGGAAAAATACTTTTAGTTAACTGAGAGACAGTTTGTATTTTCTGAAGTCTGGATTCTATGGCCTTCTTTTCATTATGATGTTCAGTGGTCTTTTTCACCTAACTATTTAAACTCTTTAACACCGAATACTATGTCATTGTCATTGCCTATATAAGTTCACCCAGTGCCATTTTGGTATCATCCAAGAATTTTTTCTCCATGTGAAATTAGTAGTCTAATTTTCCTAGCTTGCTCCCTTAATATTTCAAATTGCTTTAGCACATCAGTGATGTTTTTGTCAATTAGTATTATGTCATCGGTATAGGTTACACAATGTAATTCTATCTTTAAGTTTAAGTTCTAGTCAGTGTAATAGTGCACCTGCTCTTCTCCATTATCTTACAATTTTCTTAGGGGCATAGTTGAATAGCAATGTGATATGCCATCCCATTTTCATATTCTTATGTCTGTCTTAAATTACACTGCTTGAAAAAAAGTGAGACACTCAGAAGGTGGGGAGAAAACAAATTGAAACATAGCGAATTTAGAGCGTATGTGATGTTATTTCAGTGATAACAAAACAGAGTCAAATTTATACAGAACTTATCAGTTTGAGCCCACTTATCAATACAGCAATGCACCCTGTCTCGCCTGGACAGTGCGGGAGGATGTCGTAAAGCTGCTGCATACCCTCCTGAGAAAGGTGATCCACAACTGTTGTAACTGGACATTGCAATCATGGATACAGGCAGTGGGATGGAGTTGACGTCCATGTTGGTCCCATAATGTTCTATCGGGGGACAGATATGGGGATTTTGCTGGCCACAGGAGTATATCAACATCACGCAGACAATTTAAAGAGACACATACTACATGTGGACAAGCACTGGCCTGTTGAAAAATAGCACCACAATACTATTACACACTGCTGTACCATCAGAGTTCCCTCGGCCATTACAAGCCGTGACCTGAAGTCATACCCAATGGCTCCCCACACCATGGAACTGCTTTGTGACCCCCCCCCCCCCCCAAATGTGGAAGAATGGGA
This sequence comes from Schistocerca piceifrons, assembly GCF_021461385.2. Lineage (NCBI taxonomy): Eukaryota > Metazoa > Arthropoda > Insecta > Orthoptera > Acrididae > Schistocerca > Schistocerca piceifrons. Next base: position 1,119,870,948 of record NC_060139.1, on the reverse strand, counting down.
CCTCTCCCCATCTCCCCGGGTCACTGTCAAACTTCTCCACGATAGTCATTTGGAGCAGTGCAGGACTGGGACTCATTAGTGAACATAATGTGACGCCATTCATTAGCAGTCCGTACTTCTTGATCATGGCACCACTTCACATGCAGTCATTTGCTTGGGTGTTAATGGCAGCCTATGTGCAGGACGGCAATTCCACAGTCTGGCTGCTCCTAGCTGTATGACACAGCATGTTGCAAGGAGTCTATTACAGTGAACTCCTGTTTATCCGAAATGATCGGGACGGTGGCCGGTTCTGATAACGAAAATTTCAGATAAATCAAAGTCCCCCTGTTTTCACATGTGAACACTCCAAATTGCATCAATATTGCGAAATACGATCGTAAAACGTGCGTAGGGTATGTAAAACGTTACTGATATGGTTGCAAATAACCCTGCACTTTTTTACTGAAAAAATTGTGTTGACATGTTAAAAAGGCACCAAACTATGATTGAAAACTCAAAGTTCTTAAATGCTGTATAACAAAGCTCGTTTATTTTGCATTCTTACAGAAAACAATCTCCCTTATTTGGCAGCAGGAAAAAACAGGAGTTTTAATTTTATTACCTACTCTTTTGAATAAAAAATAAACTACTGAACAAAATTATGAAACAAATCTAGAGATTACTCAAAGGAACGAAAAGTCTGTCTAGAGGAACTTTCAAAAAAATTAAAAAAAAAAAAAAAACTTTTTAAGTTATGGACATAGAAGTTCTAGGATGCTTCATTAGAGTTTATTTTTTGGTAACGAAGTCACAAATGTCTTTTTTTTGTTTTTTTGCTTGAGAAACTATTGCTGCAACAATACAACTCCAACGTTGAAATCAAACTATTTCAGGATAAATCGTCTCCTCCTGTTGGCTGATGTACTCCAGGGCAGTTTGGATCACTTCGTAACAGAATATGTGAGGAATATTTTTCTCTGATTCATCGTCAGAAACATAGTCTTCTGACACTTTATGATCGGTCACAATTTGGACGATTTCATCCTCAGGCACATGAAAAAATGCCATTTTCCATCCACTCTTCAATGTCTTCGAAGTGTGTGTCTTTACAACCAGCTTCTCCAGTAAATTCACCAAATTTATGTCAGCTTGAGTTTCGGTGTTGCCTCCTCCTTCCCACCACTTAGGTTGCCTTACGATCTAAGAGTTTTTTCCAAGACCCAACAAGAGGAAGTGGAGGAATTAGACTCCAAGCTTCAGCAATCAATGAATGACACTTAAAACATCGATTTTTTAAGAGCTTCCACAAAATCATCTGCAGCATCAATCACCTAGCATCTTGCGTCTGTAATGTTTTTCCATCGCCTCAAGAATACCTTGGTCCATCGGTTGACATAGAGATGTGACATTTTGTGGGAGAAATACAACTTTGATATCCCCATCTTGCAGATCACCTGGGTGATAAGGAGCATTGTCCACAAGAAGTAGCGCTTTTCGAGGAAGTCCATTTCCTTCCATGTAATTTACTACAGCTGGAACAAACTCTGCCTGGAACCACTCTCTGAAGATGGCACTGTTCATACATGCCTTAAGACTGATTCGTGTACCTCAGTGGCAAACTGGTTGGTTGGTGTCTAAATGCTCTTGGTGTTTTGGATTTGCCAATTAAAGTAAGACACAGTTTATGATTGCCAGTGGCATTACTGCAAGCGAGGACAGTAAATCTTTCTTTGATATTTTTGTATCCGGAAGCCATTTCTTCTTCTTTAGAGGCAAGGGTTTTCGTTGGCAGCATTTTGTAATTCAACCCAGTTTCATCACATTTGTAAAGTTGATTGCCAGTATAACCTCCTTTGTCAATGATTGTGTGCAGTTTCTTCTTAAAATCAGCGTAGCAGCTTCATCCCAAGATAATGATTTGGCACTGATGGCAATTTCATGAATGCCATGCCGCTTCTTGAAACGATCCTGCAGGCCATTACTTCCGAGGAATTCTTGCTTCTTTCCTTCAATCAGCTCATCAGCTCATTCTGACAAAGTAGAGGACCTGAAACTGACACACCTTTGGCTCTTATTTATTCGTGCCATAAAAATAATGCCTCTTCTAACTGAGGATGTGCACCTTTTCTCATTGTTTTTCAAGATTTCACTGCGCTGCCCAATGCTTGGATGGAACAAAATTTTTCAATTCCTGATCGATTTGTCTTCCGATCAGTAATTGTACTCCTACTCTGCAGCAACTTTTGTGGGTGGCTCACCAGCTTTGATGTACTGACAACAAGTGGAAAGTGTTAGGCGGCGCACTCTAATTGTCAGTTTCGACAGGACTACGTTGCGCTGCATAGAACAATACTGTATGTACTGTACTTAAAAGGAGTTCCAATAGATGGCAGTGGCATGAAACCATGCAATACGAATAAGAAACACACTAGTGCTTCAACCAACACACGCACGAATTGACAATACTTGGACATTTGACACGCACCAGTGCACTGATTAGCACTAGATTGCCAAAAAACACCAGCAAATGCTTGGCTCCAGGTGCATGCAAATTGAAACTTGTCAAGTGTCAATCTAGCTAGCCAAAAGTGTAGCTGCACGAGAGTTTACTGTACTTGTTCTCAGATGGCAGTCACAGACATGAACAGGTTACAATGTACTCAGTACACTACACAGTGATGCTCCCTTGTAGTGGTCTGATGTAGTCAACTGGAACATTGATTTTGAGTATGCCCTTACTTTCCAACATCAGGCCACTATCAGATCCAAATACTCCAAAAATACAGATGTTGCAAGGTTTAACCAGGCGACCAAATGGACATCCACAATGAGGTTTCTTTCAAACTCTCATCAGATAATGCTGTCTCACACCAATATGCAGCACCTTCATATCCTCCAGAGTGATGATTCAACATCTGACGCTATTCGCATCCCTTATATACCACATGATGCTTGCTAAACAGCAATAAAAACAAAGGACACTAATGAATAATGAAGGAAAAGACAGACTGTTACTTACCATAAAGAAGATACCTTAGGCTGCAGATGGGCAGAATTAAAAGACACTTACATAAAGCTTTCAGCCACAGCCTTCACCAGTAAGTAGTAATCTGTCTTTTCCAACATTGTTAATATTCCTACTGGAGTTTCCATTGTTTCAAGGACACTGATGCTTTTCTGTGAGTGTTTCCTTTATGATGTTTTCTGCATTTTAGCTTCTCTTTTAAAAAGAAAAAAAAAAGAAAGAAAGAAAAAAAAAAAGATTTGTTGCTGGAAAACTTCTGAAGTCCAATAAAGGAGTTACAACAGCCATATATGGTTATCTGGTGGACCTTGCAGAACCAAATTCTAGGGCTGAAATGTATTGTTGACCAATGGGCATTAATCAGACTGAATACTAAATAAAAAATTAAATCCAATTTTACACAAAAACACAGGTTCTATCACTGTTGTTTTTCGTTCTATTTTGCTCTTATGTTTGCTATGACTTGTTAAGCAGAAATTTTCTTTCTATCTATAGAGTTACATTTGCTGTAATGTATCTTACCTGCATGTTGTTACTTCTTTCTTCTCACTGCTGCCCCAATCATGGCAAGCAACAGTTAAAACACCCGTTAAACAGTACCAGGCAATTACCACACAGTGAAATGTTGGTACACTAAAAAGGAAGAAAAACTTTGCAGAAATCTTCAACAGTAATCTTGTAGTCTGTAGTAGGCAACAGCAGGATAACAAACCCACTGGACAAGAATGGGAAAGTCATGATAGAAGTTACTTTTATTTTTATAAATAAACAGGTATCTTACACAAATGCTCAAGAGTATACATAGGATCTTGGGCTGAAGAGGTGGAGCAGAAACTGACATTAGTTTTGTTGAAGAGGGAGTAGTGGAACACAGCACAATTTCTTGCAAAATGAAGCCGAATTTATTGATAAACTGTTAATTAATTGCCAAGCTCACTAATGTGACCATTTTACAACAGGTACTTACTGCTTGGAGTATATGTGAATTTTCAGGCTTGCCTGATAGATCTGTTGCAAAAACACTTTGGGTTCCCCACCAGCTAATATTATGCAAGTCCCTCCCTCAATATTTCAGTGACACAACATTTTGGCATCTTCAGGTGGTGGTGATTTCCACCATCACTGCTGCAAGATGCAACTGGCAATTTCCACGTGACAGCTTTGAAATTTATCATGTGGATGACTATGACCATCATATTTAGAATACCTGAAGATGCTTAAACTAGAACTTTCAGATCTTTTAGTTAGCTCAAATGTTATATCATTACTTACAAAAGTGCCCCTGCAGCCCTCATTAGAGATTATTAGCAGCAAGTTTGAGAAAGAAATTGTGGTGCTGTTTAAACATGTGCATACCTCATCCTATTTCTTATGTAACACCAACTACTTTGATCAAGTGGACAGTGTTCCCATGGGAGACCCTCTATTTCCCTTAGTAAATATCCAACATTCCTCCTTCTGGCAGAATGCTGAAGAGACATTTGTGGTGTGGCCCACATAATACAGACGCTACCTATGTTCCTGCAGCATTTGCACTCGCTCCATCTGAATATTCAGTTCACTGTGGAAGTACAATAAGATAGCAGCTTACCATTCCTGGATGTCACGGTTAGAAGAAAAGCTGACAGAACACTGGGGCATAGTCTCTACTGCAAACTGATACACGCAGAGTTATATTTGCGGTCCGAAAGTTGCCATCACCCTGCACAATGTGGTAGTGTCTTACACTCCCTGGCACATAGAGCACACGTGATCTCAGATACCGACAGTCTGCCTGGTGAACTGTAACACCTAAGAACAGTGTTCCAGCAGAATGTTTATTCTTGTAAACAGATTTGCAATGTGTTCTGAGCAAAGCAAGTTCAGTGTAGGGATGTAAATGAAGATACTTAGACAAGCACTGCAAATGGCTTTCTTGCCATATTTCAGTGGCGTGTTTTCAAAAATAGAAAGAATCGCTAAGTGAAACAGAATCAAGTGTGTTTTTCGTCTACCAGCAAAACTAAGGAATTGTTTGGGTTCAGTTAAAGACAATCTTGACCTTAGAAAACACAGATCATATATAAGATCTGATGCCATTATGGGAAATCTTATATAGGGCAGACACCTCACATTGTGCAAGAACACTGTGTTCAACAGCGCTGACAAAAATGCCACCCAGTAAATTAGTGGTAGCAGAGCACTGCCTGAATACAGGGCACCACACGTTTCCCAAGAGGACTGAAATTTTATCCTCAGCATCATCACTCTAGGATTGTGTTTTTAAGAATGAGGCATGTATCCATACGGTGGGCAATCTTACCAACAGGAATATGGAATTTTGACTAAGCACTGCCCAGAATCCAGCACTGACTGCCATGAAATTAAAACAGTAGAAACCAGATCCTCCGATGTATGACCTGATGCAGCACCTTGCAGAGAGTTAATTCAGCTTTTAACCACACGAGTGTCCAGAAGTGCAGTCATTGCCCACAACACATAAGCAGAAGGCTACTATGAATGGCATTTCCATCCAACTGGGAGTGCCTGTCCACACATTCGTACTCCTGCTTCTAGCCTGACAAATTTGAATTCTGCTGTGCGAATATCACCAGTCACATCTTGCAGCAGTGATGACAGGACCCACCACTACCTGAAGATGACGAACAGTTGTGTTGGTGAAATCTTGTGAGGCTTGCACAAAGTTATTCAGTGGCAAATCTGAGAAGGTTTGTATACATTATTTTTCTGTGATGCAGGTAATGTGCAGCAAAATGTGATAACTTTCTGCATTTCCCTTTTTATACATTTCAAAATACCCCAAAAATTGGTGATAAACACTGAACATATGACGTAACCAGATGACATACCCCACAGCATGTGCAGCAGTTGGGGCTGAGTGTAAAGGAATGATTGAGCAGTGCAATACTTTCATTTGAGCAAACAGAGCAAATTTCGAAAACATTTTGTAAATATGATCTGTTGTAAATGTAGATGTTACAAAATTATTGTCCCTGCTGTAATCAAGCAAAAGCAGTTCTGATTTTGTGTTCTTTGCTTCTGTCCCTTCTCTTTTTGTTTACAGACATTAGTTAGTAAAGAAAACATAGGTCATTTAATGGCAATGATGCTATTCTGAAGTTTATACTCATCTACTTGTTATGCAATATGGTAGGTTTTCATTGTACTGTACTTTGCAAGAAATCAAGGAAACTGCAAGACCGGTAAATAAAATAATAAACTTCAATATAAATACATAATTGTTTAACACAATGAAAAAATACTGCCTGCCAGATGCAAGACTCAAATCCTGAACACCATCACTAAAGTCGCACACATGTGTCCGTAGCCACAATGATATGAATACTTGACTTGGGTTGGGATGATCAAGTGTGACAGGCCGAGAGGCTCAACCACTGCAAGCATGGCAAGGTACATCATCTGGTGACATTTGTCATTCGCTTTTGACACATTTCCCAACATTTGTATCATTTCCAACATTTGTGATCCCATGTGTCTTGTATTAAATTACTTGTCTCAGGGTCATCTACAGTGCTTTGGAGGTTTTTAAATGATAATACGCATCACCCTATCTCTGTGTGTGTGTGTGTGTGTGTGTGTGTGTGTGTGTGTGTGTGTGTGTGTGTGTGTGTGTGTGTGTGTGTTATATATATGAAACAAATGCTAACAAAGAGATAGAGGGCCTGGCCAGTACTTACCTCAGCTCAGTACAGCCAATAGACACACAAAACAGAACAGAAAATTGACGTATCCTAGCTTTCGGAACTTCGTTCCTTCATCAGGAAGGAGAGAGGGGAAAAAAGGGGAAGAAGGGAAAGTGGATTCAGTTATTCACAACCCAGGTTATGAAGAAACAGGGGAAAGGTAAACAGGAAGGGTAGCAAAGATGGAGGCATGGATGTCAGAGGGAAGCCAAGGTGGCTGTAATTACTGTGCCAGCTTCAAACCAAGGAGGATGAATACAGAAGTAAAGAGGCACATAGTATAAAGATAAACGCAACTGTGTAGGATGAAAAGATGCGTGAATGGCTAAAGAGGAAAGGGAAAGAGGAGAAGACTAAAGAGTAAATGGGAGTGAGGTTGGTTAACATATGTTCAGTCCAGGGGGATGGCGGGATGAAAGGATGTGTTGGAGTGCAAGTTCCCATCTCCGCAGTTCCGAGGTACTGGTGTTGGGTGGGAGAAGCCAAATGGCACATATGGTGTAGCAGGTTCCTAGGTCCCTAGAATTATGCTGGAGGGCATGCTCCGCTACTGGGTATTGGACATCTCCTAGGCGGACAGTTCGTCTGTGCCCATTCACGCGCTCAGCCAGTTTAGTTGTCGTCATACCAAAGTAAACGGCTGTGCAGTGCAGGCATGTCAGCTGATAAATGATGTGTTGTCTCACATGTGGCCCTGCCTTGAGTTGTGTATGTTATACCAGTAGCGGGGCAGGAGTATTTGGTTGTGGGGGGGATGCATGGGGCAGGTTTTGCATCGGGGTCGGTTACAGGGGTAGGAACCGCTGGGTAGAGAAGGTGGTCTGGGAATATTGTAGGGTTTGACAAGGATGTTACGGAGGTTAGGGGGTCAGCAAAAGGCAACTCTGGGTGGTGTGGGGAGAATATTGTCAAGGGATGATCTCACTTCAGGGCTTGACTTGAAAAATTCATATCCGTGGCAGAGTAATTAGTTGACGTATTCGAGGCCAGGATAATATTGGGTGAAAAGGGGGATGCTTCTGTGTGGTCTGGGGGTAGTAACATTGTTGTTGGGTGGGGAGGAATGTATTGCTTGGGAGATCTGTTTGTGGACAAGGTCTGCAGGATAGTTGTGGGAGAGGAATGCACTGATATATAATATAATACAGGGAAACATTCCAAATGGGAAAAATATATCTAAAAACAAAGATGATGTAACTTACCAAATGAAACCGTTGGTATGTTGATAGACACACAAACAAACACACACACAAAATTCGAGCTTTCGCAACCCACAGTTGCTTCATCAGGAAAGAGGGAAGGAGAGGGAAAGACGAAAGGATGTGGCTTTTAAGGGAGAGGGTAAGGAGTCATTCCAACCCCGGGAGTGGAAAGACTTACCTTAGGGGGGAAAAAGGACAGGTATACACTCACGCGTGCACACACACACACACACACACACACACACACACACACACACACACACATATATATTCATCCGCACATATACAGACACAAGCAGGGTATATGTGCGGATGGATATGTGTGTGTGTGTGTGTGTGTGTGTGTGTGTGTGTGTGTGGCATACTGATCTGAACTATGCAGCCTTCAAATGGAAGTTTTTTGATCACTCCTTATTTTGCACCCTGCCACCTTGGCAATATGTACCGCAAATCATCAGACAGACGACCTTCCTGCATGCTTCGAGCATCCCCTGGTGCTGTTCCGAACCAATGCTAATCTTTGTAACTGTGACGAGCAGTGTGCAGATTGCATGTTTGTATCCCACAAAGAGGTGACAGTTCCCAGTGGCATGAATGGTTACTGTTTATTGACTGTCACTGAGTTGGTGAGTCATTTGCTACATTGTGGCCCACCTGTTCACTGCTAAAGCCATGCTAGTCAGTGGTAACCCCTGTCAATGATATCCTGTAGCCCATAGCAGTTCACTCTGCTGATTGTGGTAGTATTTTCCTTGAATAAATCTGCTCACAGTACACCTTTGACACTGTGGTACAAGAAAGCCCAATGACTACACACCCTTATAGAATATGTGTCTTGACCCATGGGTACCCACGATATGGCAGTGATAAAATCACCCTGTGATCAACTGTCACACTGCAGCTGTAAGCTGCACCTCCTTTTTCAGAATACTCAGGTTTATTAATTTGAAGTAAATCAGATCTTTTGAAGGAAGATTTAACAAAAAGAGCACATCCAGGAAAGGATGAAACCATGTCTAATTAACTGGAACACAAAATTAATAATTAGTGGTGACAAAGATCCTCTGCAATAAAAAATAATGTCCACTTACTTCATGTATTAGTCTTCAAGTGACAGAATATATGTAACGGTGTCCTTCTTATTTACACTGATTAAACAATGTAAATTCCAGGTAGGAATATCAACAGTGCAGGGAAAGATAGATCACTATTTACCGTAAAGAAAATAAAGTTGCACACAGGCACAACACACAAGCAAGCACACTGCGTGCGCACGCACGCACGCACGCACACACAGAGAAAAAAAAACTGCCAAGTCCAGCAGCTAAGGGCAAGCTGCTGGAGTTGGCAGTCATATGTGTGTGACATGTGCTTGCCTGTGTGTATGAATGTGTGTGTTTCTCTGTATCTCTTTTGCTGATGAAGGCTGTGGCTGAAAGCTTTGTGTAAGTGCCTTTTTAATTGTGCCTGTCTACAATGTAACATGTCTCCTTTACAGTAAGCAGCAATCTATGTTTTCCTATATTTTTCATTTACACAGATGTAATTAACAAATCAGAGTCTATTTATTCCAGAGAAGTGACAGTTTGTTCATGACAGTTCAGCACAAATCTGATTTTTTATATACAGCAAGGCTACCTATAAATTATTCTGTGTGCCAGTGTTCATGCTGACTATAGGGATTCACACTGATCATGTGTAATTTGACATCTGGTCCTGTAAACTTACTTCTGCTCAACGTGAAAAATTCTCCAATCCACGTTTTGTAATTAACCTTAACATATCAAATAATGCACCCTTCAATATAACTGCTTATTGTCCACTTCCCATCACTCTATTCCCACTGTCAACCCAGCTGACCTCTACTTCTAATCCAAAAACCATGGTTGACTCAATGTTTGCTATTGCAAGCTATTGCTATTGCAACACAAAAGTGCCAGAGGCACCAGTAATGATATATAATTAAAAATACTAGAAAGTAAGGCTCACCGGTTAGTTCATGCTAAGACAAACACTACAAGTGTCTAAGACACTGCGCTCTCACACAAGTACGAGGTCTGAATACATTCCAGTTACGATACACTAAACTATTTCATTCACGGTGGCAATATACATACTCTCTCCCCAATAAACAGAATAGTTATAACTCAATTGTTCACAAGTGTATATTATGACTCTTGCCACAGCTATGCAGTCAGTATGCCACAGGCGTTACGATACACTAAACTATTTCATTCACGGTGGCAATATACATACTCTCTCCCCAATAAACAGAATAGTTATAACTCAATTGTTCACAAGTGTATATTATGACTCTTGCCACAGCTATGCAGTCCGTATGCCACAGGCGTGCCATAGAAAGGGATCAGGTTCAATTCCTTGTAGAGCCGGGAAATTCTGCTCGGTGGACAGACTGGAATAGGGTACACTCTGCTTGTAGTTACAGCTGAGGAGCTACTCAAGTGAGAAGTAGTGTCTTCAACTTCTGGAAGTTGATAACAGCCTGGAGAGTTGTATACTGACCCCCTAACTCTCCATAGATATATAGTAGAGGACATCTCTCGAAGAGCATTGCGTGGTCTTCTGGGCCCAATGCAGAGCTCCTTTATCAATGTATATTGTATATCACCACTTGTACACACTCATCAGCACAGTACCATATTGTCTCTTCACGTGGCAAATTTTTATTCCCTTATTTCCAGATAAACATTTTTCCTCTTCTTCTTCTTTTTTTTTTTTTTTTTTTTTTTAACTATCATTACTTGTACCACACATATTCCACACAGTTTTTGCTCACTCCTTCAATGATACTGCCCATCCTTCTCTAGTGTGCGAGTTGTCCCTGCTTTCCTGCGTGTTTGTTGGTTTAAACACCCTTGTTTCAGAAGAGAGTGACAGCTTAGATACAGTCTTGTCAACATTTTGTATTTTTATTTAGCAATTATTGTTTGAGCCTTATAGGCGAATGTCACAAGATATTGTCAACCACTGCATTCATTAGATTGGAATGGGGTTCATGGTAACTTATCAATTCATTTTTTAAGTTGCTGTTATCTTTTTCATCCTATCTTGGACTAGCTTTTCCATATTCCCACTCTATTTTACGTAGTCAAACAGTTATCTGCCCTTGCAAACTTGCTCCTTTACTACCAAGTTAACTAATACTGGGCAGCCTAACAGAAGTTCCAATATCCAGTCTTTCACCACAATTCACCTACACACACTTTTCACTCACTGATTTTCTTTTTTCAATGTCATAAATATTTTGCTTTCACAGACTGCTGTGCTTTGAACATAAAATTGTAGGAACATCTGCCTCACATGTCAGTTTTTTTTTTTTTTTATTTATTAAAGAATATGTTCCTTGCTTATTCCTATCTGCTTCTGATACATTTCCATTCTCACTTTTATTTTGTTTTGATCCATTTCTTTTTTCTTTGATAGACAAGTCAAACAACAATGGCAATATGTTGCAGCCCCCTGTGTTTCACCCTACTTACTACGAACTTACTTTTCTTAGCTTCCAATTTCATTAGTCATTTGGTTTCTAAGATACTTAAATTAATTGTTTGACCCTGTATTTTTATATCTTATTCTACCTTCGGTTGATAAAGGATTTCTGTTATGCTCACAAAGAGAGAGCTGATTCTTCCCACCCCCTACCCCCCTTACCTTGTCCTGAAACAAACTTATCGCCAAGTATCTTGCAGTTTTTTTCCTATTATTAATCTCTTAGTCTAGTCATCAATTTAAAAGTGTCAGTTGTTGGTCCCATTGTCTAATAATTTGTACATTTATACACATGAAGTTCCAATTTTTATTTGGAACATATAGACTCTGATAATCATGAATCACAGTTCAAATGGCTCTGGGCACTATGGGACTTAACATCTGAGCCAAGGCAGGATTCAAACCTGCGACCGTAGCAGTCGCGCGGTTCTGGACTGAAGCGTCTAGAACCGCTCGGCAACGGTGGCTGGCGAATCATAGTTACCATCACATGGACAGAAATACTGTGTTAACTTTATTACAACCAAGGGACATAGCTAAAAATGTCTTTACATAATTTCCAGTCCTGATTACTTTCCTTTAATTTAATCTCACAAATAGGTTAGTGTAACATGATGTTGACAGAGGCAAATTACATATACTCACAAATTATTTAGCTAGAGGTATCTGGTTTGTATGTCTGGGAGGGAGGAGGGTGCAAGCTGAAAACTTCAAGAAAAGATTACTCATTTCATACCTGCTGGATTTAACTGCAGTTTATCTCTTCCATATACCAACCACATACCTAATGTGCATGGCAAACAGTTTAAAAGTATTATTCTATACTCAGCATTTGGAACTATCAGTTCCTTCTTCCTTCATGAGATAGGAAAGAGGGATAAGTTCCTGAAGGTCTGAAAGGTCACTCGGACTCCACGACTAATGTGAGGACAAGAGGAACGAATGTGTCTATAAGAAGTTTTGGAATTTCACCTCTTGAACGTAAAATACTGATCAGTCTGTCAGTCTTCTAGTAATTTTATGGTTTCCTCACATGAAATTTCACTTGGACACGATTATTCTATGTTTCATCACTCACCTGAGAGATATCTCTGAATTCCCAAAGAGACACACCTCCAAATTGCCATCAGCTGTTATCCGTAAACGGTTACACGTGCCACAGAAGTGTTCACTCATTGAGGTAATAAATCCCACACATCCCTTGAAGCCCAGGACATGGTATGCCTGCAAAAAGAAATTGTAAGAAAATAGCTACTGCTGTTGTGAAAATACTATAAATGTGTTGCTCACCAAGTGGAGGAAGGAGAAAACGTGCATTAAGGGGAGTTTGAACGCCCTATCCTGACAATGTTAAATTTAGTGACTTAACTTCCCCGTATTTCAGGAACAACTGTAGCTATTGACAAGAAACTTTTACAGCACATTAAACTATATGTTCTGAGTCTTACAATAATTGCATTTCAGCCACTGCTTTTGGAAATACAATTTTTTAATTACACAGTTAAAATTTTGTGTACTTTTTTGTATGTTATTCTAAATAATTTTATTTATACATAACATTATGTTTTTCTTTTAGTTAAGAAGACTCAGGATACATATGTTATTACTCCCTGAAAATTTGAATTCGCTACTCGAAGTAGTTTCTGAGATTTAGGGAAAAATGCAAGAGAAAATGTAAATTTTCAGGAAGAGTTTTTAAAGTTTTAATAGACTGTAACTCAATATATGCTTAACATTTTATTTTTAGTCACTCAGAAGCACCCTGCACCATACTGTATATCATCCTCTTGATCTTTTTTAAGTTTTTTCTTGTTTTCTTCTTTCTGGACTCCGTAGTGGCCAACTGTGCTGCATACTTTGCTTTACCAATGCAAACCTTGTCCATCCATTCAAATTCTCTGATGCAGTTTGCTCCAGAATTAATTCCCATATGTTGTAGCACTTTCACACTACCAATGTTGCCATCATTAAAAGCAATAACAGCATAACTGACCCCCACTTTAGTGTCTTCATTACGAGAAAATAATTTTTTGGTCTACATCTACATCTACATCCATACTCCTCAAGCCACCTGACGGTGTAGGGTACCTTGAGTACCTCTATTGGTTCTCCCTTCTATTCCAGTCTCGTATTGTTTGTGGAAAGAAGGATTGTCGGAATGCCTCTGTGCGGGCTCTAATCTCTCTCATTTTATCCTCATGGTCTCTTCGCGGGATATACGTAGGAGGGAGCAATATACTGCTTGACTCCTCGGTGAAGGTATGTTCTCGAAACTTCAACAAAAGCCCATACCGAGCCACTGAGCGTCTCTTCTGCAGAGTCTTCCACTGGAGTTTATCTAACATCTCTGTAACGCTTTCGCGATTACTAAATGATCCTATAACGAAGCATGCTGCTCTCTGTTGGATCTTCTCTATCTCTTCTATCAACCCTATCTGGTACGGATCCCACACTGCTGAGCAGTATTCAAACAGTGGGCGAACAAGTGTACTGTAACCTAATTCCTTTGTTTTCGGATTGCATTTCCTTAGGATTCTTCCAACGAATCTCAGTCTGGCATCTGATTTACCGACGATCAACTTTATATGATCATTCCATTTTAAATCACTCCTAATGCATACTCCCAGATAATTTATGGAATTAACTGCTTCCAATTGATGACCTGCTATATTGTAGCTATATGATATGGGATCTTTCTTTCTATGTATTCGCAGCACATTACACTTGTCTACATTGAGATTCAATTGCCATTCGCTGCACCATGCATCAATTCGCTGCAGATCACCCTGCATTTCAGTACAATTTTCCATTGTTGCAACCTCTCGATATACCACAGCATCATCCGCAAAAAGCCTCAGTGAACTTCCGATGTCATTCACAAGGTCATTTATGTACGTTGTGAATAGCAACTGTCCTACGACACGCCCCTGCAGCACACCTGAAATCACTCTTACTTTGGAAGACTTCTCTCCATTGAGAATGACATGCTGCGTTCTGTTATCTAGAAACTCTTCAATCCAATCACATAATTGGTCTGATAGTCCATATGCTCTTACTTTGTTCATTAAACGATTGCGGGGAACTGTATCGAACGCCTTGCGGATGTCAAGAAACACAGCATCTATTTGGGAACCCGTGTCTATGGCCCTCTGAGTCTCGTGGACGAATAGCGCGAGCTGGGTTTCACACGATCGTCTTTTTCGAAACCCATGCTGATTCTTACAGAGTAGATTTCTAGTTTACAGAAAAGTCATAATACTCGAACATAATACATGTTCTAAAATTCTACAACTGATCGACGTTAGAGATATAGGTCTATAGTTCTGCACTTCTGTTCGACGTCCCTTCTTGAAAACAGGGATGACCTGTGCCCTTTTCCAATTCTTTGGAACGCTATGCACTTGTAGAGACCTACAGTACACTGCTGCAAGAAGGGGGACAAGTTCCTTCGCATACTCTGTGTAAAACTGAACTGGTATCGCATAAGGTCCAGCGGCCTTTCCTCTTTTGAGTGATTTTTATTGTTTCTTTATCCCTCTGTCATCTATTTCAATATCTACCATTTTGTCATCTGTGTGACAATCTAGAGAAGGAACTACAGTGCAGTCTTCCTCTGTGAAACAGCTTTGGAAAAAGACATTTAGTATTTCGGCCTTTAGTCCATCATCCTCTGTTTCAGTACCTTTTTGGTCACAGAGTGTCTGGACATTTTGTTTTGATCCACCTAACGCTTTGACATAAGAGCAAAATTTCTTAGGATTTTCTGCCAAGTCAGTACATAGAACTTTACTTTCGAATTCATTTAACGCCCCTCGCATGGCCCTCCTCACATTACATTTCGCTTCACGTAATTTTTGTTTGTCTGCAAGGTGCTGGCTATGTTTATGTTTGCTGTGAAGTTCCCTTTGCTTCCGCAGCAGTTTCCTAACTCGGTTGTTGTACCACGCTGGCTCTTTTCCATCTCTTACGATCTTGCTTGGCACATACTCATCTAATGCATATTGTACGATGGTTTTGAACTTTGTCCACTGATCCTCAACACTATCTGTCCTTAAAACAAAACTTTTGTGTTGAGCCGTCAGGTACTCTGAAATCTGATTTTTGTCACTTTTGCTAACCAGAAAAATATTCGTACCTTTTTTAATATTTCTATTTACGGCTGAAATCATTGATGCAGTAACCACTTTATGATCGCTGATTCCCTGTTCTGCGTTAACTGTTTCAAATAGTTCAGGTCTGTTTGTCACTAGAAGGTCTAATATGTTATCGCCACGAGTCGGTTCTCTGTTTAACTGCTCAAGGTAGTTTTCAGATAAAGCTCTTAAAAAATTTCACTGGATTCTTTGCCCCTGCCATCCGTTATGAAAGTTTGAGTCTCCCAGTCTATATCCGGCAAATTAAAATCTCCACCCAGAACTATAACATGGTGGGCAAATCTACTCGAAATATTTTCCAAATTATCCTTCAGGTGCTCAGCCACAACAGCTGCTGAGCCAGGGGGCCTATAGAGACATCCAATTACCATGTCTGAGCCTGCTTTAACCGTGACCTTCACCCAAATTATTTCACATTTCGGATCTCCGTCAATTTCTTTTGATACTATTGCACTTCTTATCGCTTTAAACATGCCTCCCCCTTCACTGTCCAGCCTGTCTCTGCGGTATACATTCCAATCTGAGTTTAGAATTTATTAATGTTTACATCTGGTTTCAGACAACTTTCTGTCCCTAGTACTATGTGGGCATTGTGACCGTTTATTAATCAGAGCAGTTCTGGGACCTTTCTATAGATGCTCCTGCAGTTAACTATTAGCACATTAATATTGTTATTCCCTGTTGCATTTTGTCTACTTCTACCTTGCCGCATCTCAGGAGGTGTCTTGTCGGGCCTAGGGAGGGAATTCTCTAACCTAAAAAACCCACATGTGCACTCCACATATACTCCGCTACCCTTGTAGCCGCTTCCTGCATGTAGTGCACGCGTGACCTATTCAGGGGGACCCTACTTTTCTCCACCCGATAGCGGAGGTCGAGAAATTTGCACCCCAAATCTCCGCTGAATCGTCTGAGCCCCTGGTTTAAGCCTTCCACTCGGCTCCACTATCGGTTCTGGGAACGATACTACAAATAGTTAGCTCAGATTCCACCCCACGAGGCTTTCCGCCTTCACCAACTCCGCTAACCGCCTGTACGAACTGAGGATGACCTCTGAACCCAGACGGCAGGAGTCATTGGTGCCGACATGAGCAACAATTTGCAGTCGGGTGCACCCAGTGCTCTCTATCACTGCCGGCACAGCCTCCTCCACATCTCGGATGAGACCCCTGGCAAGCAGACAGAGTGAACACTGACCTTCTTCCCCGACCTTTCTGCTATTTCCCTAAGGGGCTCCATCACCCGCCTAACGTTGGAGCTCCCAATAACTAATAAACCCCTCCCCCCATGTGCCTGCTCGGACCTTGCTGAAGGAGTGGCCACATGTCCACTCACAGGCAGAATGGGCGATGCCACACGGCCAGCCTCCACACTGACCCTCCGCCTCGTGTGCCGCGAATGCCGCTGAACCCACCACTCCCCTTGGGAAGAGGGTGGCCCAACCGCACCCGGTACCCACAAAGATGTGTCGACAGAAGGGTCAGTGGGTGAAGCATGTAACACCTGGAGTGTACCATGCAACGCACCAGACTCCCCACTGCCGCTACACTCCAAGGCAACAGCCTGAAGACGGCTAACCGTGACCATCAACACGTTCAGCTGTTCGCGAACAGTGGCCAGCTCCTCCTGTGTCCGTACACAGCAGTCACACATCCTATCCATACTAAGAAATCAATTTACTGTAGAGAGTTAATCAACTTATAACTGGACTGCTAATTCACTAAAGGCGGCTGATAGTTGACTAAACTGTGGTTACTAGACACTTCCTGTAGAAAACAATGAAAATAGCACTACCTGTCTCTGGACTGTATTCAAAACAAACACTAGCACTACTGGCACTATGGCTGACTAAACGGACTCTCTCTGACTGTATTCAAAACAAACACAAAATCTATGGAACACTATTACTAGCACTCGACAATTAAAGCTTCCTAAAAGCAAAAACACACAGAAGAAGAAGTGACAAGTAAGAAAAATAGAGTTAAAACTTAAACTAGCGTAGCTCACTGCACAGCAGATGTGACGCAGACGGCAGTTACGATGACACTGACACTATAAGATTATTGAACGACTCATTGGGATTTTGAGTCTGACAATGCAGACACTTCTTCAATAATTCAGGATTGCCAGGTCTCTGTAAACAGGTTTTATGATATCCACAACTGCTGCTGGGATAGAATGTTTATGGCTGTATGACCTGTTTGAGTACTGGGCATTGCGGTAATTGCACCATGAACCAGATCCAGGAGGGCAAAGATGGTGTACTGGTTTATCATCAGCTGACAGTCTCTGGAAGAAGGTAGCCCCTACTTCATTTTCGACAAATCCTCAGTATTATTTCTAATGGCAATCTCATAATACTGTTGTAGTTCATCAATCATTTTGTCTGTCAGCCTGCTTCTTATGGTCTTACCACCTGAAAGTTTCTTGTCTCTCAAACTTTGTTTCAACTTCCTCAATCTGGTACCCATCCTCTTCTGGACATGACCAACACATTCCATTTCTGTGATAAGCTTCTCACCATAAGGATGAGTGGCTACTACACTGTTATATGCATTTGAGTCTGCCTAACCTAAGAACTTAGTGTAACACACTCGCCTTTAGTTTACAGATCGATTATAAATTTCAACAGCTGCACAGGCCTCCGTACGACTAGTTGTCCTTCATAATTTCTGTCACAGATATGCCCTTCTTCATTCCCTGATTTATACTTATAACAATGTGTGGTTAAAATCTGGAAATCTATTAGCTTTCCAGTATCCACACTGGTCACTGTAGCAACAGAATTCTTAGAACTGCAGCTGCGCTTCTACCAAGTGCCCCAAAAGCTACTGATATGTCAATCATACCATCGTTTATTTCAGCAGCTTCATTTGCAGCACCCTTAATTGACTCACATGCAGCAGATTTCACAGCAGCTCCAATAAATCCTACATACTTGTCCATTTTACAAAGTGGGCGTGGCATATACATCATGACACACATTGTTTCTGCTGCAGTGTGTCCTTTGCCAATAGCTCTCAATCCATAATACCACCTAACATTTATTTCAAAATAATTATCTTTACACTTATCAGAATTCCAAAATGAATGAGTATATTTGCAACTGGCAGAATTAATGATAAGTTTCCTGGCTTGTCCATTTGATACCTCAATGTCTTCATGTAAACTAACTGGCCCTCCACATACATACAGCACACACATTCACATAACATCCCTATTAGGATGTGTAAATGTATCAGAATATAACCTAACCTACCGTTTACATGAGGTTTGTTTTGAGATAACTGTGTTATCACTATGTTTCATTTTAATCTTCGAAGCACTGATGGGTGTTTCGCTAGATACTCATGAGTTTGCCAGTATTTCATTGTCTGTAACTTCACACACCACATGCTGAACACAATGTTTCTCTTTATTCAAAAATTTATTACCATGAAACCCACATTTCTTAAAAACACTTCATTTTGGAGTTATACTTTTTGAGAGATTTACCAGTCTATTCGTCACTTTTCCTCGGAAAAACGTTAGCACTTCGATATACAAAGCATGTTTATACTATGAAAAGATACGATCCTATTTTTGACACTGCTACCAATACAAACACATAACTTAACCTTCATAACACAGCAATCCACAGCTTTCTACAGGGTGGTCCATTGATAGTGACCGGGCCAAATATCTCACGAAATAAGCATCAAATGAAAAAACTACAAAGAACGAAATTCGTCTAGCTTGAAGGGAGAAACCAGATGGCGCTATGGTTGGCCTGCTAGATGGCACTGCCATAGGTCAAACTCATATCAACTGCATTTTTTAAAAATAGGAATCCCCATTTTTTTATTATATATTCATGTAGTACGTAAAGAAACATGAATGTTTTAGCTGGACCACTTTCTTCGCTTTGTGATAGATGGGGCTGTAATAGTCAAAAATGGTTCAAATGGCTCTGAGCACTATGGGACTTAACTTCTGAGGTCATCAGTCCCCTAGAACTTAGAACTACTTAAACCTAACTAACCTAAGGACATCACACACATCCATGCCCGAAGCAGGATTCGAACCTGCGACCGTAGAGGTCGCGCATTTCCAGACTGTAGTGCCTAGCACCGCTCGGCCACTCCAGCCAGCTGCTGTATTAGTCACAAACATGTAAGTATGTGGTATCACATAACATTCCGCCAGTGCGGACGGTATTTGCTTCATGATACATTACCCGTGTTAAAATGGACTGTTTACCAATTGCGGAAAAGGTCGATATCGTGTTGATGTATGGCTATTGTGATCAAAATGCCCAAGGGGCGTGTGCTATGTATGCTGCTCGGTATCCTGGATGACATCATCGAAGTGTCCAGACCATTCGCCCGATAGTTACATTATTTAAGGAAACAGGAAGTGTCCAGCCTCATGTGAAACACCAACCACGACCTGCAACAAATGATGACGCCCTAGTAGGTGTTTTAGCTGCTGGGGCAGCTAATCCACACATCAGTAGCAGACAAATGGCGCGAGAATTGGGAATCTCAAAAACGTCGGTGTTGAGAATGCTACATCAACATCGATTGCACCCGTACCATATTTCTATGCACCAGGAATTGCATGGCGATGACTTTGAACGTCATGTACAGTTCTGCCACAGGGCACAAGAGAAATTACGGGACGATGAAAGATTTTTTGCATGCGTTCTATTTAGCAATGAAGCATCATTCACCAACAGCGGTAACCTAAACTGCCATAATATGCACTATTGGCCAACGGAAAATATACGATGGCAGTGACAAGTGGAACAGCAGCGACTTTGGCAGGTTAATGTATGGTGTGGCATTAAGGGAGGAAGGATAATTGGCCCCCATTTTATCGATGGCAATCTAAATGGTGCAATGTATGCTGATTGCCTGCGTAATGTTCTACCAATGTTACTACAAGATGTTTCACTGCATGACAGAATGGCGATGTACTTCCAACATGATGGATGTCCGGCACATAGATTGCGTGCGGTTGAAGCAGTATTGATAGCATATTTCATGACAGGTGGATTGGTCGTCAAAGCACCATACCATGGCCCGCACGTTCACCGGATCTGACGTCCCCAGATTTCTTTCTGTGGGGAAAGTTGAAGGATATTTGCTATTGTGATCCACCGACAATGCCTGACAACATGCGTCAGTGCATTGTCAATGCATGTGCGAACATTACGGAAGGCGAACTACTCACTGTTGAGAGGAATGTCATTACATGTATTGCCAAAGGCATTGAGGTTGACAGACATCATTTTGAGCATTGATTGCATTAATGTGGTATTCACAGGTAATCACACCGTAACAACATGCATTCTCAGAAATGATAAGTTCACAAAGGTACATGTATCACATTGGAACAACCGAAATAAAATGTTCAAATGTACCTACGTTCTGTATTTTAATTTAAAAAACCTACCTGTTACCAACTGTTCATCTAAAATTATGAGACATATGTTTGTGACTATTACAGCGCCATCTATCACAAAGCGAAGAAAGTGGTCCAACTAAAACATTCATATTTCTTTACGTATTACACGAATATGTAATAAAAAATGGGGTTCCTATTTAAAAAAACACAGTTGATATCAGTTTGATCTATGGCAGCGCCTTATAGCAGGCCAACCATTGCGCCAGCTGGTTTCCCCTTTCGAGCTAGACAAATTTCGTTCTTTGTAGTTTTTTCATTTGATATTTGGCCCAGTCACGATCAATGGACTACCCTGTATATAAAAAATTACCGATTTTATTAGGTCTTGAAGTAATGCATGTAAAAATTTTAACATTTTCAACTGGTGTAGATTATATTTTAGAAAATAAAATAAAATACTTCCCACGCAAGTTTATAAGTAATATACATATCATTTTATTTGGAAAATTGCAAATTTTATAATCAGATAAAAACCCGAAAAAAAGAACAAGAATGTTTTCCCCTTCTAACTCCCCTTAAAGTTACGGAAATGTGCTAGCTTTCGGAGCCAGTGGCTTCTTCTTCTGGCAGAAACAATGAAGGGGAAGGAAAAGGGAAGTAAGAAAAGGATTGTCAAGGTTTAGGAAATGGGGAGAGTTGCAGAAAAGCTGCAGAGAAACCCAGGCCAGGACAGACTTACTGAATGGGATGAGAAATATGTAACTAAACCAGTCCATCTCTCATACCACCAGCAGATGTGAAGTATTCTTGTGATTGGTAGTAAGTCATAAACGTTAAATTATTTTCAATGTATGTTCATATGTAATAGTTCACGTACCTTTGAGGTATCATTGGGCCCATTGGGAAGAGGATCAAAATCAGGCCACTGCTTCTAATTATTTGGAGCATTTCACTAAATGAGACCATCTTCCCATCATTCCATTTGTTGCCGCTGAAAGGCATGTACTCGATAAATCTTACATCAACATTTTACTCTTTTGTTAACTCCACAAAACTGCACACTTCATCTTCATTAAAATCTCGCATTACAACACAATTCATCTGTGGAAGAAAGACACCATTAAAAACTTGGTATCAGATAAAGCTTGGTTTAAACAGAGTTTGAAAGACTTTTCGATAGGCAACTCATCCTACTCTATAGATGAATATCTTAACAGTGGCTGTTAGGCCAGCTTAAATAAGAATGTCTGTTAGATTTCAGTTCTGAGAGCACTTTGTCATAACAGTCAAGATTATGTACTTTTTGTTTGATAAATTTATTAATAGTGCATAACAATGTTTCAGTCTGACAGCGTATCAATTCTGAAAATATTAGCTGTTCCAGTTTGTATTGTATTCACCTAGTTTGACAATCTCCTTACAAATGATCAGGGTATTCAAATGTTTTATATTTTTTATGTTATACTTTCTGGCATGTTACTCACCCATGAGAATCATCTCATGTTTTGGGTCTTGGAACAAAAGCTGAATCTAATCTAACCTACAAAATAATGGTTCTACAAGTCTGTTGTTATATTTGTATACCTCACTGATTCTGTTAAATTAATCTTTTTCTCTCTTTTAAGAGAATGTGGGAATTTATCTTAGCATGCCAAGCTGTTAACCTTCTTAACAATTTACGAAAATTAAACTACATACATCTCCAATCTTTTTCCCCACTCCAACGCACACATCTTTTGCTGAAGGTATTATTTTAACTATTACATTAAATTATGAAGCTTTCTTGAAACTGTGCTGCCATTTGTGAAACAAATTTAAAAGTGTTCTCAAGATAAAAGGTCTTCACAGAAGGAGCATTTAGTATCTGTGCAGGTGGTAACACTGACAGCCTTCATATAAACAAGCCCAAATGGTAGAACATCCTTATTTACACACACACGCAATGGCAGAAAAAAGGAAAAGAGCACACCTTTCATTCAAGCATTGAATATATAAACTGATGAGACAAAACACTATGACCTCCTGTTTGATAATGTGTTTGTCCACTGTTGGAACACAATACAGCAGTGATTTTGTGTGGGACAAGTTCAACAAATTTCAGGTATGTTCCCAGCATTATGTGAGGTATGTTCCCAGCATTATGCAGCACCGCATGTCTAAGCACAGGTCATGTAATTCCCATAAATTGGAGATCAGTGGTTTCTGGGTGCAGAACTGGTATCTGATAGCATCGCAGATGTATTCCATCAGATTCAGAAGGGGTGAATTTGATTCTGGCCTCGTGACACTGAAAGTCATATTGTTGAAACATGTCACCTTCATTAGGGACAGGGTGTAGACAGTGCACAATAATGTTCACACAGAACAAAGCTGTTATGGAGCCTTCAGTTACTACCACAGGACCCACAGAAGACCAGGTGAATGTCCTCCATAGCATAATATTGCTCCCACTGGCCTACGTCTGTAGCAAAGTGCACCTTTCAAGCACCAATTCACTCTGTTGACAGTGTATGTGCACAAAACCGCCAAGCAGGTGTAATGCGAAACATGAATGATTCAACCAGATGACACATTTCTATTGATTCACTGCCCAATCTCAATGCTCCTGAGCCACAGAAATTGTAATTCAACAGTGTTGTCAACATGGGAACATACAGGGGTTGTCTGCAGCAGAGCCCTATGTTTAACAATGTGCAATGAATGGTGTGCTCTGAAATACTCGTGCTTCCACCAGCACTGTGTCATCAGACCTGCCACAGAAATTAGCTTTCTCAGCCAAATGTCATCTTTTTTAAAGGAACCATCCCAGAATTTGTCTTAAACCATTTAGGGAAATCGAGGAAAAGCCAAATTTTGGTGGCCCGATGGGACTCGGGTCCGTTGTCCTCTCGAAGGCAAGTCCACTGTCTGACCACTGTGGTGGCATGACCTAGTCTTAATTAAGCCAGAAAATCCTGGGAAATGCTGACATACTTATTGATTTAAGATATAACAATTTAAAACAATCCTTTCCTGAATTTCACTACAATTTTCTGCTCTTTTGAAAAAAAATTTCTTTTGACTGTTTTGATATTGTTTAGTATGTTTAAATAATGATGGCAGTCTCTATAAAAGGGCAGTTTGACTTTTAAGTTTAGTTATACTGTTTTAAACTACATCCTTCATCTATTTGTCCACACAGAAGTGCTATAAGATATAACTTGAAGACTATGGTGAGGTGGTGGGGGACAGTCATGTGTTGAGAAGGTGGTGCTGCCAGAAATGAAGTGTGACACTGCATACAGGGAGAATAAAAATACTCTATTCCATATTCATTTACAATCTAATTCTGGCCCCCATATGGTTTTACTTTTCTCCAATAAGAAAAAAGAGATTGTCAGTAACTGTCTTTATAAGGTCTTAAAAGGAAACAAACAATAGAAAATCTAGGCTGGAATAATGACCATATTATAAAAAAGATACATTGCTATTCACAGTATACAGGAGATGTTAGGTCACAGACAAGCACAACAAAAAGACTACTAAACACGTAAGCCTTCGATCAGAAAGTCTTCTTCCAAAGTGGACAAAACACACACACACACACGCACACACACACACACACACACATGACCGTTGTTTCTCCCATGATGCGCAGTTGCTACCAGTCTGGCCCTAGCAGCCAGAGACAGTGGTCATGTATGTGTGATTTGCATTTGCGCGCATGTGTGTGTGTGTGTGTGTGTGTGTGTGCATTACTTCTGCAAACCTTTCAGAAAGGACACGGTATGCATTTCATTCAGCAAGATGAGTAATAAACAATGTTAGCAATACTGCATCAAACTTGTTCACTTTCATCTTGGGATTAAACATTCGATTTCAGAGAGTACAGAATTTGGCAGAATCAAATTTTGGGGATATGTGGAACTGGGACAGTGGCATATTTTTCACCCTTTCAACAAACTAAGCACTGCTGATTGCTACTTTTATTGTGTCTGCTGCTGCAATGCATATATGAAACTGTAAGTGCAGCATCTATGATGGAATAAAATGTTATACAAATGAAACAAACTCTCGTTCAGAACATGTTCTCTCATACACAGTCTATTATTTGGTTCTTGTTGATCATTATCAAAGAAAGCAGCAGTGTAAGTAACAAGAAATAGTAGTCTCTTGCCATTGTTTCGCTAATGAGATGATTTCTCTCTCTTTTCTTCTTTCACAAAGAAAAAGGAGCCACAATTGCACTTTGTGTGCCAGTTACTTTCCAATACATTGGCACCAGCTGATCTTATTTAAGAATACTCAACTTTCGTAGCCATACAGCACATCCTTTGCTTCCTGGCCTAAATCCAAGTTAACTCCCAGCCCCCCTGCCTTCCCCCCCCCCCCCCCCCCACACACACACACGCCACTCCCCCCCCCCCTCTCCCTCCCCCAAATCAGCTAGTTGTGTGCTGTTATCTCACGTCACACCCTAGTCTATGAGTGCCCAGCTGTCTGTCGCCTGACCCCTCTGCCTGCACCCCTAGCTAGCCCACAGATGGCTCCCCACTCTACCACTAGCCACTAAATGCTTCCCTCCAAACCCCTCCCATCTCTCTCCATCTCTCACATTGCCTCAACCCACCCCATCCTACCCCACTCTAAAGCCCCACCTCACTCCAGAACACTCACCGTGGGCCAGTAAAGAGCTGGCAGTTGAGCGACCACAGCATAAGGAGACATGCATGCGCATGTGAGAATGTGTGTGTGTGTGTGTGTGTGTGTGTGTGTGTGTGTGAGTGTGCGCGCACGCGTGCGCGCGCGCGCACATGTTTTCCCTACAGCTAGAAAAAGAAAGTGCATTCTGGAAGCTCGCCAAGCAACGTACCTTTGTTTGGAAGGTAGAAGGCGAGGTACTGGTGGAAGTAAAGCTGTGAGGACGGGTCGTGAGTCGTGCATGGATAGCTCAGATGGTAGAGCACTTGCCCACGAACGGCAAAGGTCCCAAGTTCGACTCTTGGTCCGGCACACGGTGTTTATCTGCCAGGAAGTTTCATATCAGTGCACACTCCACTGCACAGTGAAAATCTCATTCTACATACCTTTTGTTCGTGTGGCTATCGATGAGACAGTGCTTCTGCCTTTTGGTGAGCCATCTCCTTTATTCCTAAATAATTTGTAATTTTCAACAGAAACCTTCCATACGTTATTATTGCATCCTACATTACAGTATGCAATTTCCACAATATGTGGTCATCTCTGAATGTAATGGGGGTAACAACTGCAGGAGACCAAAAACTGACTGCAGTAAGCAAGTTCAAGTTACTGTACGCTGCAGTAGTTATGCAGAGGTGAAGAGGGTCACACAGGATAGGCTAGCATGGGCAACTCCATGAAACCAATCTTCAGATGGAAGATCACAACAAATAAAAACATTTGATTCAGCATACACCAGACTCCAAACAGCGTACACAACCTGTATGCTCAGAAACACAGAAAATCATATTGGTTCCATCAGCAGGAAACTTCAGCCAGTAATTGATATGGAACACTGTGTCGATTTTGTTCATTAATAAAACCCAAAACTGGGGAGTAATAAGAGAGTATTGTTGTAACTTCTTATCAACCTGGTTACCAAAATACATATTAAGAAGACTGGTAAAGTGTTATTTTAAAGGGGTCACTCCAAAGCACCACGAAAGTATTTGAGCAATGTATAACATTAGAGAATCAGTGCACAATATTGAAAGCCTATCTACATTATCTATATCTGCATGACTAGTCTGTAATTCACAATTAAATGCTCGCAGAGGGTTCAGAGAACCACCCTCAACCTATTTATCTACCATTCCACTCCCCTACAGCATTTGAGGAAAACCAAACACTTCAATATTTCCGTACAAGCTCTGATTTCTCTTATTTTATTACAAGATCATTTCTCTCTATATAAGAGGGCTCTAACAAAATATTTTCACATTCGGAGGAGAAAGTTGATGATTGAAATTTTAAGAACCTGCTCCAGCAAAATGCTTTTGCTTTAATGACTGCCACCCCAATTCACATGCGATATCTGTGGCATGCACTTTCCTGTTTCCCAATAATACAAAATGAGCTGCCCTTCTTTGAACTTTTAAATGATGTCCTCTGTCAGTCCTATCTGGTAAGGATCCCACACCATGCAGAATGCTCCAAAAGAGGACAGACAAGTATAGTTGTAGATAGTCTCTTTAGTAATCCTAATCTTCTAAATGTTTTACTATTAAATCACAGTCTTTTGTTTGCTTTCCCACCGCATTATCTATATGAGCATTCCAATTTAAGTTATTAGTAAATGTAATTCCTAAGTATTCAGTAGACTTCACAGCCTTTAGATCTGCGTGAATTATCATGTAACCAAAATTTAGTAGATGCCTTTTACTACTCATGCGGATGACATAACAATTTTTATTATTTAAGGTCAGTTACCACTTTTTGCATCATATGGATAGGTAGCCTAAATCATTTTGCAGTTAATTTTGATCATCTGATCACTTTACAAGACAGTAAATGATTTGCAAGACTGTAAATGATAGCATCATCTAAGAGGACTGCTCAGATTCTCTCTTAAATTGTTAATGTAGATCAGCAACAGCAGGTGGTCTATAACACTTCCTTGAGGAATGTCAGAAATCACTTCTGTTTTACTTGACGATTTTCCATCAATTACTATGAACTGTGACCTTTCTGACAGGAAACCACACATCCAGTTGCACAACTGAGACAATACGCCATATGATTAGAAAATGCTTGTGAGGAACTGTTTCAAAAAGTCTTCTGGAAATCTACAAATATGGAATCAATTTGAGATCCCCAGTCGACAGCACTTATTACTTTGTGTGGCTAAAGAGCTAGCTGTGTTTTAAAAGGTCGATATTTCTGAATCTATCTTGGCTATTTATCAATGAATCATTATCTTTGAGACAATTCATAATATTCAAACACAATATATGTTCCAAAATCCTAATGCAAATCAACATTAGTGATATGAGTCCGTTATTTAGTAGATTACTCCTCTTTTCTTTCTTGAGCATTGGTGTGACCTGAGCAACTTTTCAGTCTCTAGGTATGGATCTTTATCAAATGAGCGGCTATATATGATTTCTAATGGAGCTATTGTATCAGCATTCTCTGAAAGAAACATAACTGCTTTATTACACTGAGGAGAGCTACTACTAAGTTACTCACAGTTGCAGTTGTTCTTGATTTGAATACTGCAATATTTACTTTGTTGTCTTTGGTGAAGAAATTTCAGAAATCCGTGTTTAGTAACCCTGCTTTAGTAGCACTGTCATCAGTAACATTACCACAGCTATTGCGCAGTGAAGGTATTGGTTGTGTCTTGCCATTGGTGTACTACACATGCAACCAGAACCTCTTTGGATTTTCTTCCAGATTTCAAAACGAAGTTTCACTATGGGAACTATTAAACACATCTTGCACTGAAACCCACCCTAAGTTTCGAGCTTCAGTAAAACATCGCTAATCTTGGAGATTTTGCATTCTTTTAAATTTTGACATGCTTTTTTTCATTGCTTCCGCAGCTGAGTTTTGACATATTTTGTGCACCACCCTTTTAATTTATTTGGTATCCTTTCAATTTATTTGGTATATATCTCATAATTGATGTCAATACTATTTGTCTGAATTTAAACCATGTCTGGTCTACACTTACATAGTCAGACTTGAAGGAGTAGAGACTTAGTAGAGACCGTCTCCTTGGAAGGCATCAAGTTAATTTTTATCTGCTTTCTCATTAAATGCCCTATTGTGTAGGGCTGAAAATTAATAGAGATAAGGCAAACAGAATGTGCAAAGTAAGTGGAAATTACTCGTCTCTTCCCCGATTACAGTGCAATAGAAGATACTACAAGATGTTGACAGATTTCCATATCTCGGTAGCTTTATATGTAATAATGAGGTCACAGATGCAGAAATCACCAGCAGAACTGGAAAATCAGTCCATATGGCAATTAGGTCTGTAATATGTCAACAAAGCTTTGACTGTACTCCTTTATCGTTTATATGTGTGAGACTTGGAAAATGTCAGTAAAATCAGCACACAGTCTCCATATTTTTCACCAACAATGCTAGAGATGAATTCTGAAGATGTTAACCCAACCAAGTTACAAACGATGAAGTGCTGAGAATACGACGTCTAGACAGCCTGCACAAAATTATTGTTGAAAGAAGACTGAAGATTGCAGGTTATGTTCTATGCATGTAAGGTGGAAGAATCCCAAAATCAACACTGTTGTGGAAATCAATGGACAGATACAGATGTACAGGAAGACCTTTTAACACTTGGAACTTTTGCAATGAATCTTCAATGCATGGACACAAACTTGGAGGAAGGTGAGAATGTGGCAGCTGATCGAGTGAACTAGTGGAAACCAGTTCCTTGTATGGTACACAGCAAATCTGAGTAGGTTAGTAAGTAAGTAATTAAGTAAAGTAAGTACAACTGGGGATTTTGCAAAATTGTTGGATGATCCATATTATTGTCTATATTTGACACTGTTGGACTTCTACCTTTTCCTTGATGTGTATTCTTCAAATTGTGAG
Source organism: Schistocerca piceifrons (assembly GCF_021461385.2). Taxonomy (NCBI): domain Eukaryota; kingdom Metazoa; phylum Arthropoda; class Insecta; order Orthoptera; family Acrididae; genus Schistocerca; species Schistocerca piceifrons. The sequence continues at coordinate 1,119,841,418 of NC_060139.1, read as the reverse complement.
TTTTATGAGAAAGCTGATAGGTACTTACCAATCAACCTTCCCTCACACGAACTGACATTGTCTCTTTGTAAATTCTACTGTGCTAACAATTATCTACTAAGAATCCTCGACTAGGTCTCTGCAGCTCAAATGAGCCAGTTTCTTTTAAATTTCTGTCTTTGGCTATAATTGTCTTCCAAGTATGGTGACACAACATCCTGTCATGAAACTTTTGCCTTTACACTTGTTTACTTTTCTGGACACTGCCTTTTTCTGCACTGTGCACTAAATACACTATGTGATTAACGCCCAATCTCCAACAGCCAATCGTGAACTGTAAACAGTTGTAAACTCCACCAGGGCACATAACAAACAATTAACATTTGTGTTTTAGTGTTCTAAGCTGTGAGGTCATCAGCGGACAAATAATTTAGTACCTATTCCTGGACAGCCGGAGTGGCCGTGCGGTTCTAGGCGCTACAGTCTGGAACCGAATGACCGCTACGTTCACAGGTTCGAATCCTGCCTCGGGCATGGATGTGTGTGATGTCCTTAGGTTAGTTAGGTTTAATTAGTTCTAAGTTCTAGGCGACTGATGACCTCAGAAGTTAAGTCGCATAGTGCTCAGAGCCATTTGAACCTATTCCTGACGTGCTGTTGTTTGGAACAACAACTGACATGATCCAAAATATTACTTTCTTTTATTATAGCTTCACTTTTATTTTGTCTAATGATTACTAATTTCAGTATCAAATTCCATCATCAAGCCACTATATGATCAGAAAGCATAGTGTATCTTTAAAATATTGTTTAATAAACAGATTACCTTTATATCATCATTCCTTGAAGTAATGTCCAAAGTGGAAGGACATATGATTAATTTTGAGTATATACAAAAGTCAGAGTACTGAACTGGATATGAAAGAAGGAAAACCAGAAGGGCAGTGAGAGACGGGTGCCTTCTATCACCTTACTTCCTTAATATGTTCATCAAGGAAGTAATAACAACAACAAAGAAAAGATGACAAGAATCAAAAGGTAATTTCTGGAATACTCCAAGGAAATGCGATAGGACCATTACATTTACAATGCATATAAATGATCCAGTAGAAAGTGTCAGAGGCTTCTTAATATTGTTCACAGGTACTACACTTGTCCATCAGAAAGTAGCAACAACAGAAGACAGTATCAATTTGCACAATGACCTGCAGAGGATTGGTGAATGATGCAGGCTCTGGCAGTTGACCCTGCACATAAATAAATGTAACATATCACACACACACACACACACACACACACACACAGGAAAAGAAATCCAATACTGCCAATACTGTACAACTACACTATTAATGACAAATTGCTGGAAACAGAATCTACTATAAAATATCTAGAAGTAACTATCCAGAGCAACCTTAAAGTGGAATGACCACATAAAACAGCAATAGAAAAGCAGATGCCAGACTAAGATTCACAGGAAGAATCTTAAGTGAATGTAAATTACCTGTGTCCTTACCCAGTAGGACTGACAGAAGAGAGAAAGAAGATCCAATGAAGTGCGGAGTGTTTTGTCACAGGATCATTTAGTCGCTGTGACATCATTACAGATATGCTCAGCAACTCCAGTGGTAGATGCAATAAGAGAGCAGTTGTGCATCACGGAAAGATTTACTACCCAAATTTCGAGAGAGTAGTTTCCGAGAAGAGTCTGACAACATAATAGTTTCTCTCATATACAATTCACGAAATGATCATGAGAAGAAAATTTGAGAAGTTAGAGATAATACAGAAGCGTACTGACAGTCACTCTTCCCAAGCACTGTTCACAAGTGGAACAAGGCAGAGGGGATCAGTTGGTGGCATGAGACGTACCCCCTGCCACACACAGTTAAGTGGTTTTTGGAGCATGATGTCGATATGGAAACTTAATTGCATGCATATACACTGCAGATTGACGACATCGCAATAGTAAATCAGAGTAGGAACTAAATAAAATGTTTCAGGCCTTAAATCAAGAAGTGGTAAAACTAAAGCTAAAAATGAATACAAAGAAGACAAAAGTTATGGCTACAGACAAGAAAGGAGGTGGAGGTAGGACTGACACAAGAACAGGCAATGAGCAACTCAAGAAAGGAACTGAAATTCACTATCTCAGTAGCATTTTGCAAGAAAACTATCAATATTTCAAGGCATTCAAGAAAAGAAAAGCACAGGTGAAGAGTTCCTTCCAAAATAAGAAGAAGCTGCAACTGAATAAACATATCAGCTTCCACATTAAGAAAATATTTGTAAAGACCTTTGTGTGGAGTGTTCTGACACACAGATGCAAAATCTGTACATTAGAAAAGCCAAAGGAAGCTCACCTCAAACCTGCTGAAATGTGGTTCTGGAGGAGAAGTACAAGAACTAGCTGCATTGACAGAAAAACTAAAGGAAATAGGAGAGAAGAAAGAACCACTGAAAGTTATAGGCCAGGGCAAAGCAAAATACACTGGACACTTAACTGGAGATGATAATCTTTTAAAAAACATTTCTGAAGGCAAGATCGTAGGTAAGAAAACAAGGGGATGACTGAGAACATCCTACTTAAACAATATGATCAATGAATGGGATTTTCTTCACACATGGAGATGAAGACAACTGCTGAAGAGAGGAAGCTGTGGCTGCAGAGACAAGGTTTAACCTTTTGGAAGAGTAAGGACAAACTAATACAAAATATGAGTCTGCATGGTAGCTACATATGGAATAAATGACAACTTCTTGTGTGCAGTCATCAAGCCACTTACCCCAGTAGGTGTCTTATCTACTAAAAGTAAAGGTCACTGTTGTGCTTTCAATAGATGTGAACTGCACCCTGAAAATGGTATGTCTAGTTTGCAGTTGTACAGAAGCTTTTTATTTTGCAAAATGGTTCAAATGGCTCTAAGCAGTATGGGACTTAACGTCTGAGGTCATCAGTCCCCCAGACTTAGAACTACTTAAACCTAACTAACCTAAGGACATCCCTGCCTAAGGCAGGATTCGAACCCGCGACCGTAGCAGCAGCACGGTTCCAGACTGAAGTACCTAGAACCGCTTGGCCACAGTGGTCAGCTTTTATTTTGCAAAGAAATTTTTGATAATAAGATGAACTGATGCTGGTACTTGCTACTGAAACCAGTAGTACTTAGACACAACAAAAGTGTGACTACAGAATTAAGAATAATTTTTCCAAACAATCGAGTATTTTTTCAAAACAACACCACAATAGAGGAAACTTATTTTAAACTAAAGACACAAAAGAAAAAAAGAGAAACTGTAAAGATCTTGAGTCTCATAAGACTCTCTTGGGAGGAAAATATAAGATATTTAATTGGTAAACTTGCAAGGCATACTTTTTTATGTTGTATAAACTATGAAACTGTTAGCATCGTCAGCTAAAATTTACTTCTTCTGGCTTAATATACCTTCCTTCACTTACAGCTGCAGTGTGGAGACAGGGGTGAGGGTGGGAGCGGTGATGGGGGCGAGGGTGAGGGCGTACTGCTTTAAAATGGTGATTCTTGTATTGATATTCTTAACAACAGATTTATATCTTTTGCTTATGAAAGTCTGCATGCGATGACAGCTGCACTAGTAATACCTTCTCAGGGTCGTATTCAAGTTGCAAGGCTAGTTCTATGCCAGCCATGACACGCTCCCAGCCTTTCCTCCTCGTGATCTGGTTGTAGCGTTGGGACTGCAGGGTGTCTAAGCTGATGTTCAGACCGTCAAGCCCTGCCCTCTGCAAGGCAACCAGCTGTCTTGTCAACATGAGGCCATCGGTTGTCATTAAGACACTTTCGAGATCTTTTATTTTCTTCAAGGCACCTGTGAAACAGCAATTTATTCTAAAGAAACTGAAACAAATAATTTGTAACATTGCTGTTGCATATAAAACAAAACTCCAGTTGATAAATTGAAAATACAAATTCCTTAAAAGTTAACTGTACATTTGCCCTAATACAAAGAGGTAAGAAGGGTTGTTGTTGTTGTGGTCTTCAGTCCTGAGACTGGTTTGATGCAGCTCTCCATGCTACTCTATCCTGTGCAAGCTTTTTCATCTCCCAGTACCTACTGCAACCTACATCCTTCTGAATCTGCTTAGTGTATTCATCTCTTGGTCTCCCTCTACGATTTTTACCCTCCACGCTGCCCTCCAATACTAAATTGGCGATCCCTTGATGCCTCAGAACATGTCCTACCAACCGATCCCTTCTTCTGGTCAAGTTGTGCCACAAACTTCTCTTCTCCCCAATCCTATTCAATACTTCCTCATTAGTTATGTGATCTACCCATCTAATCTTCAGCATTCTTCTGTAGCACCACATTTCGAAAGCTTCTATTCTCTTCTTGTCCAAACTATTTATCGTCCATGTTTCACTTCCATACATGCCTACACTCCATACGAATACTTTCAGAAATGACTTCCTGACACTTAAATCAATACTGGATGTTAACAAATTTCTCTTCTTCAGAAACGCTTTCCTTGCCATTGCCAGCCTACATTTTATGTCCTCTCTACTTCGACCATCATCAGTTATTTTGCTCCCCAAATAGCAAAACTCCTTTACTACTTTAAGTGCCTCATTTCCTAATCTAATTCCCTCAGCATCACCCGACTTAATTAGACTACATTCCATTATCCTTGTTTTGCTTTTGTTGATGTTCATCTTATATCCTCCTTTCAAGACACTGTCCATTCCATTCAACTGCTCTTCCAAGTCCTTTGCTGTCTCTGACAGAATTACAATGTCATCGGCGAACCTCACAGTTTTTATTTCTTCTCCATGAATTTTAATACCTACTCCGAATTTTTCTTTTGTTTCCTTTACTGCTTGCTCAATATACAGATTGAACAACATCGGGGAGAGGCTACAACCCTGTCTTACTCCCTTCCCAACCACTGCTTCCCTTTCATGTCCCTCGACTCTTATAACTGCCATCTGCTTTCTGTACAAATTGTAAATAGCCTTTCGCTCCCTGTATTTTACCCCTGCCACCTTTAGAATTTGAAAGAGAGTATTCCAGTCAACGTTGTCAAAAGCTTTCTCTAAGTCTACAAATGCTAGAAACGTAGGTTTGCCTTTCCTTAATCTTTCTTCTAAGATAAGTCGTAAGGTCAGTATTGCCTCACGTGTTCCGGTGTTTCTACGGAATCCAAACTGATCTTCCCCGAGGTTGGCTTCTACTAGTTTTTCCATTCGTCTGTAAAGAATTCGTGTTAGTATTTTGCAGCTGTGACTTATTAAGCTGATAGTTCGGTAATTTTCACATCTGTCAACACCTGCTTTCTTTGGGATTGGAATTATTATATTCTTCTTGAAGTCTGAGGGTATTTCGCCTGTTTCATACATCTTGCTCACCAAATGGTAGAGTTTTGTCAGGACTGGCTCTCCCACGGCCGTCAGTAGTTCCAATGGAATATTGTCTACTCCGGGGGCCTTGTTTCGACTCAGGTCTTTCAGTGCTCTGTCAAACTCTTCACGCAGTATCATATCTCCCATTTCATCTTCATCTACATCCTCTTCCATTTCCATAATATTGTCCTCAAGTACATCGCCCTTGTATAGACCCTCTATATACTCCTTCCACCTTTTTGCTTTCCCTTCTTTGCTTAGAACTGGGTTTCCATCTGAGCTCTTGATATTCATACAAGTCGTTCTCTTATCTCCAAAAGTCTCTTTAATTTTCCTGTAGGCGGTATCTATCTTACCCCTAGTGAGATAGGCCTCTACATCCTTACATTTGTCCTCTAGCCATCCCTGCTTAGCCATTTTGCACTTCCTGTCGATCTCATTTTTGAGACGTTTGTATTCCTTTTTGCCTGTTTCACTTACTGCATTTTTATATTTTCTCCTTTCATCAATTAAATTCAATATTTCTTGTGTTACCCAAGGATTTCTACTAGCCCTCGTCTTTTTACCTACTTGATCCTCTGCTGCCTTCACTACTTCATCCCTCAAAGCTACCCATTCTTCTTCTACTGTATTTATTTCCCCCATTCCTGTCAATTGCTCCCTTATGCTCTCCCTGAATCTCTGTACAACCTCTGGTTCTTTTAGTTTATCCAGGTCCCATCTCCTGACCCTAGAAATGTCTTACAATTTAAAACCTGGTTCCTAAATCTCTGTCTTACCATTATATAATCTATCTGATACCTTTTAGTATCTCCAGGGTTCTTCCATGTATACAACCTTCTTTCATGATTCTTAAACCAATACAAAGAGGTAAGAAGGGTTAATAAACTGAATTGAAGAATGCAAATTAAGATAGCAATGAAAAAATAATTAGAGGCATGAGATCACCTACTGCAACAGGGAAATGGGAATCAATATGAACCATTACCCAGCTACTGTCAACTGATTCCATGTCTCCATGCACACTGTATAAACCACTGTGGGTTGTACGACAAAGTACATTGTTGTACCACACATTATGGTTTTTCCCCATTCAATGCTCATGTGGAGTGTGGGAAGAATGATTCTTTAAATGGTTCTGTGCATGCTGTAATTAATCTTGCCTTCATGGTCCCTATAGGAGTGATACATATGCGGTTATTGTATAATCCCTAAATGCCTCACTTAATACAGGTTCCTGAAATTTCATAAGTTGGGTTTTGTCATATATTTGGCGTCTATCTTCACTTGTCTGGCATTTCCAATTTGTAGTAGCTTCTTGATGCTCTCCCATGCATCAAATAAATCTATGATCAATCATGCTACACTATTTTGTATACATTCAATGTCTGCCATTAGCCTTATTTGTTATGGGTCATACTTAAGCAATATTCTAGAATGGGCCACACAAGTATTTTGTAAGCAATGTCCTCTATAGACTGATTACATTTTCCAGTATCTTACCAATGAATTGAAGTCTGCATTCTGCTTTGCCTACAAGTGAGTCTATGTCACCATTTCATTTCATCCAGATATTTGTATGAGTTGACCAATTAAAACTGTGATTATTTGATAATGTAGTCATACAATACTGTCTTTTATTTGTTTTGTGATGTGCTCCAATTTACATTTCTGAAAACTTAAACTCAGTTGCCTATCTTTGGACCAATTTGAAATGTTATGATCTGACTCAAATTTGTGCAGATTTTTTTCAGGCAATAATTCATTATAGACAACTCTATCATCCAGGAAAAGTATGAGGCTCCTTATAATATCGTCTTCCAGAACATTAAGGTACAACATTAATGTAATGGTATAAATTACTATAAATGTATAAATAAGTTTATAAGTGTGTAAAATACATTGAACTATTTGTTACAACAAAACATTGTACTGGTATACTCAGCAAGATGTTAAATCAGCAGATAGCTACATTTTATGTTCAACATTTTGTGTACAGCATATATGCTGGAAAGGATTTATACCCAAATTAAATAAATCTGAAGAAATGGTACGGTGTCTCTGGAAAAAAAATCCATAAAAACTCATACAGTCCAATTTGCTATTATGTCACTGTTACTGAAATATAATACAAAGTAACTGAATTCGATGAACATTCTCAGAGTGCAATATGCCTCAGAGTGAATGCACAGTAATGTCAACATTATTTTTCAAGGCTATGTTTGTGAAAATGGATGAAAGCAAACCACACATTTTGTTCTCAATCTGCGGAAGCATTATGCACTGTGAAACACTGTACTGCTGTTCTACATAAAAGCTGTCTCATTGCCAACATCTTTCCCCTGCTGGCTGTTCTACACTTCTCATCACTGATTCAACATGTTGTAAGATATTTTATGCTGTATGACACCACAGTCCAATCTGGTTAGGATAGCATAAAAATAATATATGAATTTCAGTATTGAAACTGGAACAGCAGAACAGCTCTCATCACACTGGATATCAAATCGAGGTTGGATTACAGCCATGGGTACATCATTTCATGCTACTCAACTGTATGTCATATGTCAGAGTTCATCAACTGTAGTGGCTGGCGACTGGTGGCTGGCGACTGGTGGCATAGCCATCTCTTGGCATCCAGTGAACAGACGTTCTACACAGGTGACAGATTTGAAGAAAATGCTGGATACGGCAACAGTGGAACACTCTCTGTATCGAGGTAGCTCAGTACAGCTCAGGTGATGTGTAGTCTTGCATTATCTTGTTAAAAGATAACATCACGGAGCCCTTGAGAATAGGGCACAGCGATAGGCCTTAACAAAACACAAATGCAATGGCTGCTGTCCAAATTACTGGCTATGTGAACCAGAGGTTGTGACATGTATCCAGTTGCACCCCATACCATAACATCACATGCTGGACCCGCCTGTGAATGACAGGTACAATCTGGCCAGGTCTGTTGGCATCAATTGTGACGATGTTGCAGAACCGAGACTCATCTGATACGATGACACAGTGCCATTCCTGTGTCTGGCATTGTTGTCAGTTGCACTGCTGTCAGTTCACCTCTCTCTAGAGCTGCATTAAGGGCTAGACAGTCTGTGCTGCTCCAGATGCCATCACATTGTCTGTGTGGATACTTGTCTCACTGTATACAAGCCCACTTCCTGACTAAATGTACACAACTTCACTGCAGGATCACGTATGCATGAGCGAACACTTGTCTGCCCTCTCAGGTGCTAGTTGGGTGGCACTACTGAGGCCCTGCAAGGCATTTAGCATGGCCCTCCTGAACCTACCAATTTTATGTTCGCACAAAATGAGATTCTGAGCAATGCAAGCAGCAATATAGTGAAACAATAAACCAGAGTCTCAGCAGACCATGAGCCTGCCACTGCCAAATCTGGAATGGTTATAAACATTTCTCCTTCTTCCATTATGCTTAACACGGTCTTCGTGTAAACAACCAACACTGAAATAGAATTTCTGAATGAGAAACCTGCTCCATAAGCTTTTCTTGCATACAGAATATGCATGGGAGTGCTGAAAAGTAATGCCTCTGAATTTTTTATTCTGTTCTCAATATCGGTCGAGGTATCACACGTCACGCATATTACTTGGTCAACTTTCCCACTTCACTGACTCGTGGCACACCCCCCTCCTGCAAACAGATGGAGTCACAATAGGCAGCCCACTCTGACCAGAGATTGTGAATATGTTTACGGTGCACTTCGAGGAAGAGGCCCTGATGTCATCCAAATGGAAATCCATCTTCTTCTTCTTCTTCTTCTTCTTCTTCTTCTTCTTCTGTTATGTGGATAACACACTTGTCATCTGGCCTCATGGAAGAGACAAACTTCTTGACTTCTTTGTACATCTGAACTCCACACGCCACAAAATCAAATTCACTATGGAGACCAAAGAAGAAGGAAGACTACCATTCCTGCACATCATAGTCAGGAGAATAATGGACAGCACCCTGTGCCACAGCGTGTATCTGACTCTATAAAACACATAAACTCAGTTCTCCCTATGGCACTGTGAATAATTTCAATAACAAAAAGTGAGATGAATGTTGCAGCGTACATTTAATTTCCACTTTGGCTTTGCATTCAAGATCAGTCTTACCTGAGAGTGCAACATTACATCTTTGGTTAATTTAATTATATGTTCATTAGATTTTGGTTATAAGGCACGTTTTGCTGCCTAATGTTTCATCTCCAAATACTGGAAACAATCCATGGAGGAAGAGGAGTATGTAAGACATTGGTGGACCAGGTTGGAAGAATCTGTGAATTTCAATACTCTGTAGAAGACCTCAATCATTTGAAAATAACTTTCAGACCTTGTGGCTATTCTAACAGATATACATAAGGCACTACATTCTAAAATATTTGCATCTTTCACTGAAAAACAAGCAACTAGAGGAAAAGTTCTCTTGCCATTTGTAAAAACAGTCGCAGATCGCGACCTCCGAGTGCTATGAAGAGAAGGTATTGACGCAGTGCTTAAACCAAACTGAAGACCACAACAGCAGCCATACTCAAGTAAATTGCTATGCAGTAGTTTCAGTGAATTTGACAATGATGTGGCTGCTTTCATGGTGGCCCAGTCATATTGTGGGGTAGGGAATGCCAGTGACAGGGCTGGAATTGTAGGTGACAGATGGATTTTTGGCAAAGCCTTGTATCAATACCTCCTTAATTATTGAGCTGAAAAACTGTAAAAAACATTCATACAGCAAAATCACACAAAGAAATTTCCTATTTCTGCAGGTATTGTGCCTTCTGTTTCTTTTTCATTACAAAAACATATTGATTCAAGTTTATAAAGTCACAACTATGTCACTGTGATTTGTGTAACACACATTCTGGAACATGTTCCAGGAATGTCATGAAACAGACAGCTTTAAATACTTACTCTAGCTCATCTTTCAAGACTTGCATGCCAACAACAACACCATCTATCCAATCTGTTTTTATTTCACTTTCATGTAAAGATTTCTCCACAAAGGATATCATCTGCCATGTAGGCAGTGCAAGAGGAAATTCCACACTCACATTTGGGTAATCAAGTGGATTCTGTGTCTTGTCAGAACCAAGTACAATCAACCCAATTTCATCTTTACCACTGGTAAATATCTGGAAACATATTAAATGGTAAAAATAAGTTTTGTTTATAACAAGTTGTATACCAATAAAAATATCACACACAGATACTCTTTATAAAATTATTTAATTGGATAGATAAAAAATCTACTCACCAAGCAGTGGCAGAACACACACATAAAAGACTGTTGTGATAGGCAAGCGTTTGGAGCCAGTGACTCCTTCTTCAGGCTGAAGGGTTGCAGGGGAAGCAAGAAGGGTGAAGGAAAAGGACTGGGGAGGTCTAAGAAAAGGGGTAGATTTTGAGAAAGTTACCCACAACCGTGGGTCATGGGTGACTTACCGTACAGGATGAGAAGGAAAGACTAATTGTTGGGGACTGCATCGGGCAAGATTCGGAAACCTGAGAGCTTAAAGGTGGAAGACAGGGTAATATGCAAGACAGAGATTACTACTAAAACTGTACATGAGTTAATAAGAGTGAGAAGCTAAGTGTATTGTATGCAACAGCTGTGGGAGGGGGCAGTGAAAATAGACGGGAAAGACAATGAAAGATGTAGAAAGCTAAAACGGAGTGAAGCAAAGAGTAATTACAGTGAAGAAAAGCTGAGACAGGAGAAATTAACGTAAATTAAGGCAAGGTGGGTGGTGAGAACCAAGGACACGTTGTAGTGCTAGTTCCCACCTGCGGAGTTCTGAGAAACTGGTGTCTGGCGGAAGAATCCAGGTGGCATGTGTGGTGAAACAAGTGCCGAGGTCACGTATGCCATGTTGTAGAGCATGCTCTGCAACAGGATATTGCGAGTTTCCAGTATATACACTATGCCTATGCCCATTTATCCTAACTGATAATTTGGTGGTAGTCATGCAGATGTAGAAAGCTGAACAGTGTTTACATAATAGCTGGTATATGACATGTGTCGTTTCTATTTTTCACCTGATCCGCAGTTCTGGGTGACTTTCCCAAAATCTACACCTTTTCCTGGAACTCTCCAGGCCTTTTCCTTTACCCTTCTTCCTTCCCCTTCAACGCTTCTGTCTGGAGGAGCCACAGGCTCCGAAAGCTTGCCAATCACAACAGTCTTTTATGTGTATATTCTGCTGCCACTTGGTGAGTAGATTTTTTATCTATTCAATTAAATAATTTTATCAATAATTTATTGTTTTTGTTGTTATAGTTACTCTTTATAACCTACTTAAAATACATCACGTACCCTCCTCTCCACAATTCTTCGAACACATAGTTTTGCCTTTTGTAAAAAATCACTGCGTTTCTGTATAACATACTTGGAGTCAAAGTGTCCAACATCTATTACAATTATAAACAGAAGAAAGAAAGTCATTGTATTTATTGGCAGTATTACGCAATCAAATATTTTGAAAGAGTTCCAGTGGTATAAATTTACAATATCTTACAAATAAATATATACGTTTATTCTTTAAATCAATTCTTAGCAATAACATAATAGTATAAATTGCAGAATCAATATAGCGAATTTTAATGTAATGACTGCAATACAAATACAAAATAACAGCGGTAAGTTATAACAAATGAGAGAGAGAGAGAGAGAGAGAGAGAGAGAGAGAGGCATTTAGACAATGTTTCATTACAGTGTGAAACTTATTAGAATTAAAATGAAGCCGTAGTGAGTTATTACATTCCAAAAATAATAATTATTGTGTTCTTTCACCCCAAAATAATACTTTCATTAGGTAATATATACTTTTAATTTCAGAAATTTTTACAACAGCTCTGGACTTCACTGCCTCGATGAATTTATTACATGTGTCAATGAATGAGGGTTGATAACACTGCTTTAGTCATTCAATTGTTCGTCATGTGTTATTCGCAATGTTCTTAATAACTTCTTATGTAAAGTTCCATCATCAAAAAGATAATCTACGTAAGTTTTAAAAGTTGCGAATCTTTAAACAACAACTTGAAAATGGGTATATCAGTATTTTGTATACTTTCTAGCATTGCTAGATTTACTTTTAAATTTTAAAGTATATGGGCAGATTGAGCGACTTTCCATCCAGAAAATTTGCTGTTGGCAAGGCCTCACTACAAAGATAAATGGTCTTTCCGGAGTCAAATGCAAAAAAAATTCATAAATACCAGCATTGTAAGTGATACAAACAGGTATTAAGCAACGGGCATAAATATCGTTCTGCTTGACGAGAAAAAAAAGTAGGTAGATGAAAGAGTAAATTGGGTGCAAGGATTGAACATAAACTCACCCAAATTGCAAAGGTTTAAAAAAAAAAACAAAAAAAAAAGAAACAAGAGGGTCACTGCTCAAGAATTGAGAACTGCCCCCCCCCCCTTTCTTTTACAGGCTTGCTTTCACTTTTCAGATGAGACCATGTCCCGCATATGTGAAGAAAATAGCCAATATGTAAAGAGAATTACAGATAAAGAGTTTTCTAGAATGAGATTTTCACTCTGCAGCATAGTGTGCACTGATATGAAACTTCCTGGCAGATTAAAACTGTGTGCTGGACCAAGACTCAAACTTGGTGATCGTAACCCCAGACCTGTGTTGCCGTTTTGGGAGGTAGATCTCGTATCTGGAAAGAGGAGATGACAGTTAGGGTACTATGGGCGAGCAGCTGCCATCAATTTTTGATGGTGCAGAACCCACAATAGTGGAACTGCTGCCTAGTCCAAAGGCACCTGTTACCAGTCTTACCCCACAATAGTGTATCGAATCCAGACGTAATGTCGAAGCTGATAAAAAGTCATATGAGAGATTCCTGTAATCTAGATGTGACTGCACCAATGCTGCATGCAGCCATATCAAAGTAGAGTGGACCACACCGCGGTCGGTGTCGCTGAGGCATAGAAGAGCATTCAGGTGCGACCTACATGTCTGCTTTGGTTGACAAAAATGGGGAAGCCATGTCAACTAGGCATCAAAGACCGGTCCTAAAAAACACAATGACAGAAATGCATAACGTAGGTCATGGCAGCCAAAAAATGGATGCTATGAGTGGAAGCCCAGGATTGTGCTTGGTGCATTGCTCCCTGCATTCTGCCTCCAGCAATAGCCGTCGCGGACGAACAAAAAAGATGGGGACACCATATGTCATGCAGGAGAGCGACACTCAAAACAGAACCTTGTGCAAGCCCCTTCTCCTGCAGGGGGGGATGCTACAGGAGGCACCAACCTGTACCCAAAAAGTGTGACATGGAAGAAAGTTCTGGATAAAAATCAGGAGTGGGCCATGGAGGCCCCACTCCTTTAAGGTGGCAAGGACGTTATGGCACCATGTGGTATCATAAGATATATACGCAGATCAATGAAAACTGCAACAAGGAACTGATGTTGAGCAAAAGCTGTTCAGATAGCACACTTCAAGTGGACTAAATTATCTTCAGTAGAGCGCCCTTGGCGAAAAGCACCCTGGATCGAAGCCAAAGATCCGGGGATTCAAGGACACAATACAGCCTTCGACTAACCATATGTTCAAGTAACTTGCAGGACACTGAGTAAACAATCTGGACGACAGCTGTCCGTTTGAAGAGGCAATTTATCTGATTTCAAAATTGGAATAACGGCATTTTCTCGCTACTGGGAAGAGAATTCTGCATTGCACCAGGGATGGTTAAAGAAAGGCCAGGTACATTGACAGAAAAATTTGCAACACCAAAAAATAATTAATGTAGAGTAATGAAATACCAGGAATATATTTGTTGAGACAACGTATGTAAAGTGATAAATGTTGCAAGATCAGAGATCAATGTGAGTGTGAGATAAGCCACTGCAAATGTAAATGTAAATGCTGGTACGCTGTTGTACACGTGTCATGTGTCAGTTTGTGGGATGGAGTTCCATGCCTGTTGCACTTGGTTGGCCAATATAAGGACAGTTAATGATGTTTGTGGATGGGTTGAAGCTGTCATCAGATGATGTCCAATATGTGCTCGATTGGAGGTAGAGCTGGTTATCGAGCAAGCCAAGGCAATATGTTGACACACTATAGCATGTTGGCTTACAACAGCAGTATGTGAGCAAGTGTTATCCTGTAGGAAAACACCTCCTGGAATGCTGTTTGTGAATGGCAGCACAACAGGTCAAATAACCAGACGGACATACAAATTTGCAGTCAGCGTTCGTGGGATTCAGACAGACAGTTTTGTCAGTGGAAAAGCGAAAGCCATTGTCGATGCTCCAGGAGTAAGACAATCAAGACATTGCTGAAGATGCCACTAAGTGAGACAGGTTCATAGAGAACTGCAATAGAAGGCAAAATCGTCAAAAAAAGGCAGCCGGAGATGCCCAGTGGGAGACAGGCCATTATAGGGTTAATGGCGATAGCAAAGAGAATGACACTCAGAATGGAACCCTGAGACACACCATTTTCCTGGATAAAGGTGTCCGACAAGGCAGACCCTCCATGCACCTCGAAAACTCGGTCTTTTAAAAATGTCTGAAGGAAACAGGGTAGGTGGCCACGGAAGCCCCACATGTGAAGAGTATGGAGGGTACTAGCTCTCTAGCAGGTGGCATAGGCCTTCTCCAAATCGAAAAACACGGCAACAGTCTGGGATTTCTGCAGAAAACCATTCTTGACATGGGTGGGCAAAATAATGAGACGGTCAACTGCAGAATGCCGTGTTGAAAGCCACACTGTGCATCCATCAAAAATTGTGAGACTCGAGCCACCATATCATCCGGGCATGAATCATATGTCCCATCACCTTGCGAACACACTGGTAAGAGAGATGGAGTGGTAGCTAGAAGGAAGAGTGCGTGTGTGTGTGTGTGTGTGTGTGTGTGTGTGTGTGTGTGTGTGTGTGTGTGTGTTTTTGTGTGTGTGTGGGTGGGTGGGTGGGTGTCAGAGAGAGAGAGAGAGAGAGAGACAGAGAGAGAGAGAGAGAGCTAATTTCGGCAAGAGCTGGATTTCCATCAATAAACTGAGTTGAAGTCTGCTGTTGTGGTCTTCATCCAACTACTCCTTTGGTGCATCTCACCAGCCTATTCCAGCCTTTGTAAGCCTCTTCATCTCTGCATAGTATTTCAACCTAAATCCACTTAGAATGGTGAACCACCATTCAGAGAATAACTTTTTAACAACACAGTTTGACTTCTGTAAAGGCTTCTATACTGAGAATCCAACATAATTTCTCACAAATTCAATTCCAGTAGAATTAAATAGTGGAAATTATCCCCTCTGTCGTCTTGCCAAAGCCTTTGACTGTTTAGATTAAAAAATTCTGTGAGGGGGAGCTAAAATAGTATGGCATTAAAAGTCTTCCCCTTGCATGGATTGAGTTGTACTTTAACTATAGAAAATGGAAGGTCACATTAACAAATGATAAGACAGGAATAAGATTAAACTCAAAAAGGGAGAACATAAAATATGGTGTGGCACACAGTGTTTGCTGCCAAGTCCACAAAAATGATTTACTTGGGGCACTGGAGGGCTTTGGAAAAACTCTAATGTTTTGCAGTGTCACAAACTTATTGATGCAAGATCTAAACTCATCCATACCAGAAACATCCAGGAGAATAACAGAACAGGCTTGTACTGATCCACAGGTACCAGCTTAATGCCTAAAAACTTGTATTGTGCAGTTCTAAAGAAATAAAAGTGACTTACAGATACGAATATCAAAAGTAGGGATAAATGGGCAGTTAAGCTCCCGTGTTCTAAGTTCCTGGGTATGCAGATACCACTCACGTGTGAGACCAGCATGTGAGTCAGCTAACCGAGAAGCTCAGTTCCGCCCATTTTGTGCTTAGAAATCTCTTACTGTATCAAACTGGACAAAGGATTGCTAACACACTTTCACTCAGTTTACTCATATGGCATAATCTTCTGAGGTACTTCAGCTAAGTGGAAAAAAATATTTATTCTACATGTTGAAAAAGCTTCTTCAGGGACCCATGGATTCTCACACTTACATGCCTATAGAAGTTATATTCCCTAATGGTATTTGTGATTAATAACAAGAGTTAGTTTAAGATAAACTCAGCAATTCAGAACTGCAATACTAGAAGCAAAAATAATTTCCATATATAAAAACCTAAAATCAGGGTTGCCACAAGTTTCTCCAAGTGAAATTCCCTGATATTTCTCTGATTCCACAGACACGTTTTAGAATTTTTCCCCGACAAATTTTGAGGTCTCAAGGGGAGGTAAAGACATAAGTCGACAAAAGAATGTAAGGGCTTTGTATTTCTCCCCCATTTTGTTTTAGGGCGCAAAAACACCTAGGGTCATATGTGTCCATGCCAAAACTGTGAAACACAAAGATGAAGAGAGGAGTTAAAAATGATTACATGTCAACGTTTAATGACAGAAGAGAGGACAGCTACAAACAGGGACGTGGAGAAAGGTCTATGAAGTACGCAATAGGGAAATGGAGGCCCAGAACTAAAAATTAAATGGCCTTCACCATATTGCTACAACTGATAAAAAGTAAAACACGGTCGACAGCCCACGCATTGTTCACTAAAACGGCCAATAACTCAGATGGCAAACCCAAACGGGAATGTAAACCGGTAAAAAAAAAAAGGGCATCCCCTCAGGAAACGGCAGACAGTTAAAAGTTGGGTGCAATGTGCACAAAGTAGTAGGGGAGCACCACTTAACAAATGGTGATGACTAAAAAGGCAGTGCCCAATATGCAACCTAGTTAAAATGACCTCCTCGCCACAGGAGGACTGAGAGGTGGTTGTCCAAGCCACTGGGAGAGGCTTAATAACCCAGAGCTTATTCCTATGAATGGAGGACCAGTGGCGATGCCAAAGTGACATCACCTCCTGACAGAAAGCAACAAGAGATCATCAGAGGGAATGCAAGAATTATTGGGCTGAAGTACGAGAAATGCAGCTTTGGCAGCAGTATCAGCAACCTCTTGGACCGATATGACCTGGAACCCACATAAACATCACAGTGGCTCCATAAAAAGTGAGCAAGTGGAAGCTTTCCTGGAACCGGTGCACTAAGGGATGGACAGTCTACAGTGCACAGAGGCTTTGAAGGGTGCCAAGAGAGTCTGAGCAGTGACACAGTTGAAAAGAGTATGTCACCAGATGTACTCCATGATCTGATACAGGGTGAAGAGCTCTGCTGTAAATACTGAGCAATGTGCTGGAAGTCAGTCCAAAAAATGTTGGTTGACGTTGAAGGCACACCCGACACCCATGGTCAGTCCAAGAGCACCAGTGTACACAAAGATACTATTGCAAAATTCCATGCATAGGTCATGAAACTGAAGGCAATAGACCGAGCCTGGTGCAGTGCCTTTAGAAAGTGAATGAAGGTCAAGGTGAAGATGGGCTGCCGCACAAAGCCAAGATTGTGAAGGGTTCACACCCATCGAAAAAGCTGCAGGGAGCATGAAGTGGGAGGACCAAGATAGTTTTGTATAAAGCAGGAGCCTCAGGAATTTTGTAGTGTCAATGAATGGAAGAGCAACAGGCCCAAGATGTAAAAATGGTGGGAGAAACCAGCTGTGCTGCCAGAAATTCATACAAATGTTTTTGTCAGTAGAAAAACGAAAGCCACTGTCGATGCTCCGTGAGTAAAGACGATCGAGACATTGCTGAAGACACCACTCAATGAGACAGGTTCATGGAGAGCAGCAGTAGATAGCAAAATTGTCAACAAAAAGAGAGCTGGAGATGCCCAGCAGGAGACAGGCCATTGTAGGGATAATGGCGACAGCAAAGACGACGACACTCAGGACAGAACCCTGAGGTACACCATTTTCCTGGATAAAGGTGTCCGAGGAGGCAGACCCCATACGTACTTCGAAAACTTGTCTTTTAAAAATTCCTCAAGGAGATGGGGCAGTTGGCCCCATGTGTAGAGAGTACAAATGATACTAGTCCTCCAACAAATGTTGTAGGCTTTCTCCAAATTGAAAAACACAGCCAGTCTGGGATTTCCACAGAAAACCATTCATGACATGGGTAAACAAAGTGGGTGATAGCCAGAAGGAAGTTGTTTGTCCTTACCGGGCTTAGGTGTGGGTATGACAGTGGCTTCACGACAGTGGCAGGAAAACATGCCCTCTGCCCAGGTCCGGTTGTACGTATTAAGCAAAAAGTGCTTGCCCACAAGAGAAATGTGCTGCAACATTTGAAAGTTAACAGTGTCTGGTCCAGGGCAGAGGATTGAGATGAAGTGAGAGCGTGACCTAGCTTCCTCATAGTGAAGGCAGCACAGTAACACTCACGATTCTGAGAAATCCAGCTCTTGCCGAAATTAGCTCTGTCTCTCTCTCTCTCTCTCTCTCTCTCTCTCTCTCTCTCTCTGACACCCACACATACACACACACACACACAAAAACACACACACACACGCACACAACCACACACACACACTCTTCCTTCTAGCTACCACTCCATCTCTCTTACCAGTGTGTTCGTAAGGTGATGGGACATATGATTCATGCCCAGATGATATGGTGGCTCGAGTCTCACAATTTTTGATGGATGCACAGTGTGGCTTTCAACACGGCATTCTGCAGTTGACCGTCTCATTATTTTGCCCACCCATGTCAAGACTGGTTTTCTGCAGAAATCCCAGACTGTCACCGTGTTTTTCGATTTGGAGAAGGCCTATGACACCTGCTAGAGAGCTAGTACCCTCCATACTCTTCACATGTGGGGCTTCCGTGGCCACCTACCCTGTTTCCTTCAGACATTTTTAAAAGACCGAGTTTTCGAGGTGCATGAAGGGTCTGCCTTGTCGGACACCTTTATCCAGGAAAATGGTGTGTCTCAGGGTTCCATTCTGAGTGTCATTCTCTTTGCTATCGCCATTAACCCTATAATGGCCAGTCTCCCACTGGGCATCTCCGGCTCCCTTTTTTTGACGATTTTGCCTTCTATTGCAGTTCTCTATGAACCTGTCTCACTTAGTGGCATCTTCAGCAATGTCTTGATTGTCTTACTCCTGGAGCATCGACAATGGCTTTCGCTTTTCCACTGACAAAACTGTCTGTCTGAATCCCACGAACGCTGACTGCAAATTTGTATGTCCGTCTGGTTATTTGACCTGTTGTGCTGCCATTCACAAACAGCATTCCAGGAGGTGTTTTCCTACAGGATAACACTTGCTCACATACTGCTGTTGTAAGCCAACATGCTATAGTGTGTCAACATATTGCCTTGGCTTGCTCGATAACCAGCTCTACCTCCAATCGAGCACATATTGGACATCATCTGATGACAGCTTCAACCCATCCACAAACATCATTAACTGTCCTTATATTGGCCAACCAAGTGCAACAGGCATGGAACTCCATCCCACAAACTGACACATGACACGTGTACAACAGCGTACCAGCATTTACATTTACATTTGCAGTGGCTTATCTCACACTCACATTGATCTCTGATCTTGCAACATTTATCACTTTACATACGTTGTCTCAACAAATATATTCCTGGTATTTCATTACTCTACATTAATTATTTTTTGGTGTTGCAAATTTTTCTGTCAATGTACCTGGCCTTTCTTTAACCATCCCTGGTGCAATGCAGAATTCTCTTCCCAGTAGCGAGAAAATGCCGTTATTCCAATTTTGAAATCAGATAAATTGCCTCTTCAAACGGACAGCTGTCGTCCAGATTGTTTACTCAGTGTCCTGCAAGTTACTTGAACATATGGTTAGTCGAAGGCTGTATTGTGTCCTTGAATCCCCGGATCTTTGGCTTCGATCCAGGGTGCTTTTCGCCAAGGGCGCTCTACTGAAGATAATTTAGTCCACTTGAAGTGTGCTATCTGAACAGCTTTTGCTCAACATCAGTTCCTTGTTGCAGTTTTCATTGATCTGCGTATATATCTTATGATACCACATGGTGCCATAACGTCCTTGCCACCTTAAAGGAGTGGGGCCTCCATGGCCCACTCCTGATTTTTATCCAGAACTTTCTTCCATGTCACACTTTTTGGGTACAGTTTGGTGCCTCCTGTAGCATCCCCCCCTGCAGGAGAAGGGGCTTGCACAAGGTTCTGTTTTGAGTGTCGCTCTCCTTTTTGTGGCTATCAGTGATCTGGCGGCAGCTGCATGACATATGGTGTCCCCATCTTTTTTGTTCGTCCGCGACGGCTATTGCTGGAGGCAGAATGCAGGGAGCAATACACCAAGCACAATCCTGGGCTTTCACTCATAGCATCCATTTTTTGGCTGCCATGACCTACATTATGCATTTCTGTCATTGTGTTTTTTAGGACCGGTCTTTGATGCCTAGTTGACATGGCTTCCCCGTCTTTGTCAACTAAAGCAGACATGTAGGTCGCACCTGAATGCTCTTCTATGCCTCAGCGACACCGACCGCGGTGTGGTCCACTCTACTTTGATATGGCTGTATGCAGCATTGGTGCAGTCACACCTAGATTACAGGAATCTCTCATATGACTTTTTATCAGCTTCGACATTACGTCTGGATTCGATACACTATTGTGGGGTAAGACTGGTAACAGGTGCCTTTGGACTAGGCAGCAGTTCCACTATTGTGGGTTCTGCACCATCAAAAATTGATGGCAGCTGCTCGCCCATAGTACCCTAACTGTCATCTCCTCTTTCCAGATACGAGATCTACCTCCCAAAACGGCAACACAGGTCTGGGGTTACGATCACCAAGTTTGAGTCTTGGTCCAGCACACAGTTTTAATCTGCCAGGAAGTTTCATATCAGTGCACACTACGCTGCAGAGTGAAAATCTCATTCTAGAAAACTTTTTATCTGTAATTCTCTTTACATACTGGCTATTTTCTTCACATATGGGGGACATGATCTCAACTGAAAAGTGAACACCCAATTTACTCTTTCCTGTACCTAGTTTTCTTCTCGTCAAGCAGAATGATATTTATGCCCGTTGCTTAATACCTGTTTGTATCACTTACAATGCTGGTATTTATGTATTTTTTAGCATTTGACTCCGGAAAGACCATTTTTCTTCGTAGTGAGGTCTTGCCAACAGCAAATTTTCTGGATGGAAAGTCGCTCAATCTGCTCATATACTTTAAAATTTAAAAGTAAATCTAGCAATGCTAGAATCTACAAAATACTGATATACCCATTTTCAAGTTGTTGTTTAAAGATTTGTGAGTTTTAAAACTTACGTAGATTATCTTTTTGATGATAGAACTTTACATAAGAAGTTGTTAAGAACATTGCGAATATCACATGACGAACAATTGAATGACTGAAGCAGTGTTATCAACCCTCATTCATTGACACATGTAATAAACTCGTCGAAGCAGTGAAGTTCAGAGCTGTTGTAAAAATTTCTGAAATTAAAAGTATATATTACCTAATGAAAGTATTATTTTGGGGTGAAAGAACACAACAATTATTATTTTTGGAATGTAATAATTCACTATGGCTTCATTTTAATTCTAATAAGTTTCACACTGTAATGAAACATTGTCTAAATGCCTCTCTCTCTCTCTCTCTCTCTCTCTCTCTCTCATTTGTTATAACTTACCGCTGTTATTTTGTATTTGTATTGCAGTCATTACATTAAAATTCGCTATATTGATTCTGCAATTTATACTATTATGTTATTGCTAAGAACTGATTTAAAGAATAAACGTATATATTTATTTGTAAGATATTGTAAATTTATACCACTGGAACTCTTTCAAAATATTTGATTGCATAATACTGCCAATAAATACAATGACTTTCTTTCTTCTGTTTATAATTGTAATACATGTTGGACACTTTGACTCCAAGTATGTTATACAGAAACGCAGTGATTTTTTACAAAAGGCAAAACTATGTGTTCGAAGAATTGTGGAGAGGAGGGTACATGATGTATTTTAAGTAGGTTATAAAGAGTAACTATAACAACATAAACAATAAATTATTGATAAAATTATTTAATTGAATAGATAAAAAATCTACTCACCAAGCGGCAGCAGAACATACACATAAAAGACTGTTGTGATTGGCAAGCTTTCAGAGCCTGTGGCTCCTCCAGACAGAAGCGTTGAAGGGGAAGGAAGAAGGGTAAAGGAAAAGGCCTGGAGAGTTCCAGGAAAAGGTGTAGATTTTGGGAAAGTCACCCAGAACTGTGGATCAGGTGAAAAATAGAAACGACACATGTCATATACCAGCTATTATGTAAACACTGTTCAGCTTTCTACATCTGCATGACTACCGCCAAATTATCAGTTAGGATAAATGGGCACAGGCATAGTGTATATACTGGAAACTCGCAATATCCTGTTGCAGAGCATGCTCTACAACATGGCATACGTGACCTCGGCACTTGTCTCACCACACATGCCACCTGGATTCTTCCGCCAGACACCAGTTTCTCAGAACTCCGCAGGTGGGAACTAGCACTACAACGTGTCCATGGTTCTCACCACCCACCTCACCTTAATTTACGTTAATTTCTCCTGTCTCAGCTTTTCTTCACTGTAATTACTCTTTGCTTCACTCTGTTTTAGCTTTCTACATCTTTCATTGTCTTTTCCATCTATTTTCACTGCCCCCTCCCACAGCTGTTGCATACAATACACTTAGCTTCTCACTCTTATTAACTCATGTACAGTTTTAGTAGTAATCTCTGTCTTGCATATTACCCTGTCTTCCACCTTTAAGCTCTCAGGTTTCCGAATCTTGCCCGATGCAGTCCCCAACAATTAGTCTTTCCTTCTCATCCTGTACGGTAAGTCACCCATGACCCACGGTTGTGGGTAACTTTCTCAAAATCTACCCCTTTTCTTAGACCTCTCCAGCCCTTTTCCTTCACCCTTCTTGCTTCCCCTGCAACCCTTCAGCCTGAAGAAGGAGTCACTGGCTCCAAATGCTTGCCTATCACAACAGTCTTTTATGTGTGTGTTCTGCCACTGCTTG
The DNA here is from genome assembly GCF_021461385.2 of Schistocerca piceifrons. Taxonomy (NCBI): domain Eukaryota; kingdom Metazoa; phylum Arthropoda; class Insecta; order Orthoptera; family Acrididae; genus Schistocerca; species Schistocerca piceifrons. The sequence continues at coordinate 1,119,818,118 of NC_060139.1, read as the reverse complement.
GTGAGTAGATTTTTTATCTATCCAATTAAATAATTTTATAAAGAGTATCTGTGTGTGATGCTATTATTGGTATACAACTTGTTATAAACAAAACTTATTTTTACCATTTAATATGTTTCCAGATATTTACCAGTGGTAAAGATGAAATTGGGTTGATTGTACTTGGTTCTGACAAGACACAGAATCCACTTGATTACCCAAATGTGAGTGTGGAATTTCCTCTTGCACTGCCTACATGGCAGATGATATCCTTTGTGGAGAAATCTTTACATGAAAGTGAAATAAAAACAGATTGGATAGATGGTGTTGTTGTTGGCATGCAAGTCTTGAAAGATGAGCTAGAGTAAGTATTTAAAGCTGTCTGTTTCATGACATTCCTGGAACATGTTCCAGAATGTGTGTTACACAAATCACAGTGACATAGTTGTGACTTTATAAACTTGAATCAATATGTTTTTGTAATGAAAAAGAAACAGAAGGCACAATACCTGCAGAAATAGGAAATTTCTTTGTGTGATTTTGCTGTATGAATGTTTTTTACAGTTTTTCAGCTCAATAATTAAGGAGGTATTGATACAAGGCTTTGCCAAAAATCCATCTGTCACCTACAATTCCAGCCCTGTCACTGGCATTCCCTACCCCACAATATGATTGGGCCACCATGAAAGCAGCCACATCATTGTCAAATTCACTGAAACTACTGCATAGCAATTTACTTGAGTATGGCTGCTGTTGTGGTCTTCAGTTTGGTTTAAGCACTGCGTCAATACCTTCTCTTCATAGCACTCGGAGGTCGCGATCTGCGACTGTTTTTACAAATGGCAAGAGAACTTTTCCTCTAGTTGCTTGTTTTTCAGTGAAAGATGCAAATATTTTAGAATGTAGTGCCTTATGTATATCTGTTAGAATAGCCACAAGGTCTGAAAGTTATTTTCAAATGATTGAGGTCTTCTACAGAGTATTGAAATTCACAGATTCTTCCAACCTGGTCCACCAATGTCTTACATACTCCTCTTCCTCCATGGATTGTTTCCAGTATTTGGAGATGAAACATTAGGCAGCAAAACGTGCCTTATAACCAAAATCTAATGAACATATAATTAAATTAACCAAAGATGTAATGTTGCACTCTCAGGTAAGACTGATCTTGAATGCAAAGCCAAAGTGGAAATTAAATGTACGCTGCAACATTCATCTCACTTTTTGTTATTGAAATTATTCACAGTGCCATAGGGAGAACTGAGTTTATGTGTTTTATAGAGTCAGATACACGCTGTGGCACAGGGTGCTGTCCATTATTCTCCTGACTATGATGTGCAGGAATGGTAGTCTTCCTTCTTCTTTGGTCTCCATAGTGAATTTGATTTTGTGGCGTGTGGAGTTCAGATGTACAAAGAAGTCAAGAAGTTTGTCTCTTCCATGAGGCCAGATGACAAGTGTGTTATCCACATAACAGAAGAAGAAGAAGAAGAAGAAGAAGAAGAAGAAGAAGATGGATTTCCATTTGGATGACATCACCTGAGCTGTACTGAGCTACCTCGATACAGAGAGTGTTCCACTGTTGCCGTAACCAGCATTTTCTTCAAATCTGTCACCTGTGGAGAACGTCTGTTCACTGGATGCCAAGAGATGGCTATGCCACCAGTCGCCAGCCACTACAGTTGATGAACTCTGACATATGACATACAGTTGAGTAGCATGAAATGATGTACCCATGGCTGTAATCCAACCTCGATTTGATATCCAGTGTGATGAGAGCTGTTCTGTTGTTCCAGTTTCAATACTAAAATTCATATATTATTTTTATGCTATCCTAACCAGATTGGACTGTGGTGTCATACAGCATAAAATATCTTACAACATGTTGAATCAGTGATGAGAAGTGTAGAACAGCCAGCAGGGGAAAGATGTTGGCAATGAGACAGCTTTTATGTAGAACAGCAGTACAGTGTTTCACAGTGCATAATGCTTCCGCAGATTGAGAACAAAATGTGTGGTTTGCTTTCATCCATTTTCACAAACATAGCCTTGAAAAATAATGTTGACATTACTGTGCATTTCACTCTGAGGCATATTGCACTCTGAGAATGTTCATCGAATTCAGTTACTTTGTATTATATTTCAGTAACAGTGACATAATAGCAAATTGGACTGTATGAGTTTTTATGGATTTTTTTCCCAGAAACACCCTACCATTTCTTCAGATTTATTTAATTTGGGTATAAATCCTTTCCTGCATATATGCTGTACACAAAATGTTGAACATAAAATGTAGCTATCTGCTGATTTAACATCTTGCTGAGTATACCAGTACAATGTTTTGTTGTAACAAGTAGTTCAATGTATTTTACACACTTATAAAATTAATTATACAGTTATAGTAATTTATACCATTATATTAATGTTGTACCTTAATGTTCTGGAAGACGATATTATAAGGAGCCTCATACTTTTCCTGGATGATAGAGTTGTCTATAATGAATTATTGCCTGAAAAAAATCTGCACAAATTTGAGTCAGATCATAACATTTCAAATTGGTCCAAAGATAGGCAACTGAGTTTAAGTTTTCAGAAATGTAAATTGGAGCACATCACAAAACAAATAAAAGACAGTATTGTATGACTACATTATCAAATAATCACAGTTTTAATTGGTCAACTCATACAAATATCTGGATGAAATGAAATGGTGACATAGACTCACTTGTAGGCAAAGCAGAATGCAGACTTCAATTCATTGGTAAGATACTGGAAAATGTAATCAGTCTATAGAGGACATTGCTTACAAAATACTTGTGTGGCCCATTCTAGAATATTGCTTAAGTATGACCCATAACAAATAAGGCTAATGGCAGACATTGAATGTATACAAAATAGTGTAGCATGATTGATCATAGATTTATTTGATGCATGGGAGAGCATCAAGAAGCTACTAAAAATTGGAAACGCCAGACAAGTGAAGATAGACGCCAAATATATGACAAAACCCAACTTATGAAATTTCAGGAACCTGTATTAAGTGAGGTATTTAGGGATTATACAATAACCGCATATGTATCACTCCTATAGGGACCATGAAGGCAAGATTAATTACAGCATGCACAGAACCATTTAAAGAATCATTCTTCCCACACTCCACATGAGCATTGAATGGGGAAAAACCATAATGTGTGGTACAACAATGTACTTTGTCGTACAACCCACAGTGGTTTATACAGTGTGCATGGAGACATGGAATCAGTTGACAGTAGCTGGGTAATGGTTCATATTGATTCCCATTTCCCTGTTGCAGTAGGTGATCTCATGCCTCTAATTATTTTTTCATTGCTATCTTAACTTGCATTCTTCAATTCAGTTTATTAACCCTTCTTATCTCTTTGTATTAGGGCAAATGTACAGTTAACTTTTAAGGAATTTGTATTTTCAATTTATCAACTGGAGGTTTGTTTCATATGCAGCAGCAATGTTACAAATTATTTGTATCAGTTTCTTTAGAATAATTTGCTGTTTCACAGGTGCCTTGAAGAAAATAAAAGATCTCGAAAGTGTCTTAATGACAACCGATGGCCTCATGTTGACAAGACAGCTGGTTGCCTTGCAGAGGGCAGGGCTTGACGGTCTGAACATCAGCTTAGACACCCTGCAGTCCCAACGCTACAACCAGATCACGAGGAGGAAAGGCTGGGAGCGTGTCATGGCTGGCATAGATCTAGCCTTGCAACTTGAATACGACCCTGAGAAGGTATTACTAGTGCAGCTGTCATCGCATGCAGACTTTCATAAGCAAAAGATATAAATCTGTTGTTAAGAATATCAATACAAGAATCACCATTTTAAAGCAGTACGCCCTCACCCTCGCCCCCATCACCGCTCCCACCCTCACCCCTGTCTCCACACTGCAGCTGTAAGTGAAGGAAGGTATATTAAGCCAGAAGAAGTAAATTTTAGCTGACGATGCTAACAGTTTCATAGTTTATACAACATAAAAAAGTATGCCTTGCAAGTTTACCAATTAAATATCTTATATTTTCCTCCCAAGAGAGTCTTATGAGACTCAAGATCTTTACAGTTTCTCTTTTTTTCTTTTGTGTCTTTAGTTTAAAATAAATTTCCTCTATTGTGGTGTTGTTTTGAAAAAATACTCGATTGTTTGGAAAAATTATTCTTAATTCTGTAGTCACACTTTTGTTGTGTCTAAGTACTACTGGTTTCAGTAGCAAGTACCAGCATCAGTTCATCTTATTATCAAAAATTTCTTTGCAGAATAAAAGCTGACCACTGTGGCCAAGCGGTTCTAGGCACTTCAGTCCGGAACCGTGCTGCTGCTACGGTCGCGGGTTCGAATCCTGTCTCAGGCAGGGATGACCTTAGGTTAGTTAGGTTTAAGTAGTTCTAAGTCTGGGGGACTGATGACCTCAGACGTTAAGTCCCATACTGCTTAGAGCCATTTGAACCATTTTGCAAAATAAAAAGCTTCTGTACAACTGCAAACTAGACATACCATTTTCAGGGTGTAGTTCACATCTATTGAAAGCACAACAGTGACCTTTACTTTTAGTAGATAAGACACCTACTGGGGTAAGTGACTTGATGACTGCACACAAGAAGTTGTCATTTATTCCATATGTAGCTACCATGCAGACTCATATTTTGTATTAGTTTGTCCTTACTCTTCCAAAAGGTTAAACCTTGTCTCTGCAGCCACAGCTTCCTCTCTTCAGCAGTTGTCTTCATCTCCATGTGTGAATAAAATCCCATTCATTGATCATATTGTTTAAGTAGGATGTTCTCAGTCATCCCCTTGTTTTCTTACCTACGATCTTGCCTTCAGAAATGTTTTTTAAAAGATTATCGTCTCCAGTTAAGTGTCCAGTGTATTTTGCTTTGCCCTGGCCTATAACTTTCAGTGGTTCTTTCTTCTCTCCTATTTCCTTTAATTTTTCTGTCAATGCGGCTAGTTCTTGTACTTCTCCTCCAGAACCACATTTCAGCAGGTTTGAGGTGAGCTTCCTTTGGCTTTTCTAATGTACAGATTTTGCATCTGTGTGTCAGAACACTCCACACAAAGGTCTTTACAAATATTTTCTTAATGTGAAAGCTGATATGTTTATTCAGTTGCAGCTTCTTCTTATTTTGGAAGGAACTCTTCACCTGTGCTTTTCTTTTCTTGAATGCCTTGAAATATTGATTGTTTTCTTGCAAAATGCTACTGAGATAGTGAATTTCAGTTCCTTTCTTGAGTTGCTCATTGCCTGTTCTTGTGTCAGTCCTACCTCCACCTCCTTTCTTGTCTGTAGCCATAACTTTTGTCTTCTTTGTATTCATTTTTACCTTTAGTTTTACCACTTCTTGATTTAAGGCCTGAAACATTTTATTTAGTTCCTACTCTGATTTACTATTGTGATGTCGTCAATCTGCAGTGTATATGCATGCAATTAAGTTCCCATATCGACATCATACTCCAAAAACCACTTAACTGTGTGTGGCAGGGGGTACGTCTCATGCCACCAACTGATCCCCTCTGCCTTGTTCCACTTGTGAACAGTGCTTGGGAAGAATGACTGTCAGTACGCTTCTGTATTATCTCTTAACTTCTCAAATTTTCTTCTCGTGATCATTTCGTGAATTGTATATGAGAGACTCTATTATGTTGTCAGACTCTTCTCGGAAACTACTCTCTCGAAATTTGGGTAGTAAATCTTTCCGTGATGCACAACTGCTCTCTTATGGCATCTACCACTGGAGTTGCTGAGCATATCTGTAATGATGTCACAGCGAATAAATGATCCTGTGACAAAACGCTCCGCACTTCATTGGATCTTCTTTCTCTCTTCTGTCAGTCCTACTGGGTAAGGACACAGAGGTAATTTACATTCACTTAAGATTCTTCCTGTGAATCTTAGTCTGGCATCTGCTTTTCTATTGCTGTTTTATGTGGTCATTCCTCTTTAAGGTTGCTCTGGATAGTTACTTCTAGATATTTTATGGTAGATTCTGTTTCCAGCAATTTGTCATTAATGGTGTAGTTGTACAGTATTGACAGTATTGGATTTCTTTTCCTGTGTGTGTGTGTGTGTGTGTGTGTGTGTGTGTGTGTGTGATATGTTACATTTATTTATGTGCAGGGTCAACTGCCAGAGCCTGCATCATTCACCAATCCTCTGCAGGTCATTGTGCAAATTGATACTGTCTTCTGTTGTTGCTACTTTCTGATGGACAAGTGTAGTACCTGTGAACAATATTAAGGAGCCCCTGACACTTTTTACTGGATCATTTATATACATTGTAAATGTAATGGTCCTATCGCATTTCCTTGGAGTATTCCAGAAATTACCTTTTGATTCTTGTCATCTTTTCTTTGTTGTTGTTATTACTTCCTTGATGAACATATTAAGGAAGTAAGGTGATAGAAGGCACCCGTCTCTCACTGCCCTTCTGGTTTTCCTTCTTTCATATCCGGTTCAGTACTCTGACTTTTGTATATACTCAAAATTAATCATCTGGCCTTCCACTTTGGACATTACTTTAAGGAATGATGATATAATGGTAATCTGTTTATTAAACAATATTTTAACGATACACTATGCTTTCTGATCATATAGTGGCTTGATGATGGAATTTGATACTGAAATTAGTAATCATTAGACAAAATAAAAGTGAAGCTATAATAAAAGAAAGTAATATTTTGGATCATGTCAGTTGTTGTTCCAAACAACAGCACGTCAGGAATAGGTTCAAATGGCTCTGAGCACTATGCGACTTAACATCTGAGGTCATCAGTCGCCTAGAACTTAGAAGTAATTAAACCTAACTAACCAAAGGACATCACACACATCCATGCCCGAGGCAGGATTCGAACCTGTGAACGTAGCGGTCATTCGGTTCCAGACTGTAGCGCCTAGAACCGCACGGCCACTCCGGCTGTCCAGGAATAGGTACTAAATTATTTGTCCGCTGATGACCTCACAGCTTAGAACACTAAAACACAAATGTTAATTGTTTGTTATGTGCCCTGGTAGAGTTTACAACTGTTTACAGTTCACGATTGGCTGTTGGAGATTGGGCGTTAATCACATAGTGTATTTAGTGCACAGTGCAGAAAAAGGCAGAGTCCAGAAAAGTAAACAAGTGTAAAGGCAAAAGTTTCATGACAGGACGTTGTGTCACCATACTTGGAAGACAATTATAGCCAAAGACAGAAATTTAAAAGAAACTGGCTCATTTGAGCTGCGGAGACCTAGTCGAGGATTCTCAGTAGGTAATTGTTAGCACAGTAGAATTTACAAAGAGACAATGTCAGTTCGTGTGAGGGAATGCTGATTGGTAAGTACCTATCACCTTTCTCATAAAACTCACAATTTGAAGAATACACATCAAGGAAAAGGTTGAAGTCCAAGAGTGTCAAATATAGACAATAATATGGATCATCCAACAGTTTTGCAAAATCCCCAGTTGTACTTACTTTACTTACTTACTTACTAACTTACTCAGATTTGCTGTGTACCATACAAGGAACTGGTTTCCACTAGTTCACTCGATCAGCTGCCACGTTCTCACCTTCCTCCAAGTTTGTGTCCATGCATTGACGATTCATTGCAAAAGTTCCAAGTGTTAAAAGGTCTTCCTGTACATCTGTATCTGTCCATTGATTTCCACAACAGTGTTGATTTTGGGATTCTTCCACCTTACATGTGTAGAACATAACCTGCAATCTTCAGTCTTCTTTCAACAATAATTTTGTGCAGGCTGTCTAGACGTCGTATTCTCAGCACTTCATCGTTTGTAACTTGGTTGGGTTAACATCTTCAGAATTCATCTCTAGCATTGTTGGTGAAAAATATGGAGACTGTGTGCTGATTTTACTGACATTTTCCAAGTCTCACACATATAAACGATAAAGGAGTACAGTCAAAGATTTGTTGACATATTACAGACCTAATTGCCATATGGGCTGATTTTCCAGTTCTGCTGGTGATTTCTGCATCTGTGACCTCATTATTACATATAAAGCTACCGAGATATGGAAATCTGTCAACATCTTGTAGTATCTTCTATTGCACTGTAATCGGGGAAGAGACGAGTAATTACCACTTACTTTGCACATTCTGTTTGCCTTATCTCTATTAATTTTCAGCCCTACACAATAGGGCATTTAATGAGAAAGCAGATAAAAATTAACTTGATGCCTTCCAAGGAGACGGTCTCTACTAAGTCTCTACTCCTTCAAGTCTGACTATGTAAGTGTAGACCAGACATGGTTTAAATTCAGAGAAATAGTATCGACATCAATTAAGAGATATATACCAAATAAATTGGAAGGATACCAAATAAATTAAAAGGGTGGTGCACAAAATATGTCAAAACTCAGCTGCAGAAGAAATGAAAAAAAGCATGTCAAAGTTTAAAAGAATGCAAAATCTCCAAGATTAGCGATGTTTTACTGAAGCTCGAAACTTAGGGTGGGTTTCAGTGCAAGATATGTTTAATAGTTCCCATAGTGAAACTTCGTTTTGAAATCTGGAAGAAAATCCAAAGAGGTTCTGGTTGCATGTGTAGTACACCAATGGCAAGACACAACCAATACCTTCACTGCGCAATAGCTGTGGTAATGTTACTGATGACAGTGCTACTAAAGCAGGGTTACTAAACACGGATTTCTGAAATTTCTTCACCAAAGACAACAAAGTAAATATTGCAGTATTCAAATCAAGAACAACTGCAACTGTGAGTAACTTAGTAGTAGCTCTCCTCAGTGTCATAAAGCAGTTATGTTTCTTTCAGAGAATGCTGATACAATAGCTCCATTAGAAATCATATATAGCCACTCATTTGATAAAGATCCATACCTAGAGACTGAAAAGTTGCTCAGGTCACACCAATGCTCAAGAAAGAAAAGAGGAGTAATCTACTAAATAACAGACTCATATCACTAATGTTGATTTGCATTAGGATTTTGGAACATATATTGTGTTTGAATATTATGAATTATCTCAAAGATAATGATTCATTGATAAATAGCCAAGATAGATTCAGAAATATCGACCTTTTAAAACACAGCTAGCTCTTTAGTCACACAAAGTAATAAGTGCTGTCGACTGAGGATCTCAAATTGATTCCATATTTGTAGATTTCCAGAAGACTTTTTGAAACAGTTCCTCACAAGCATTTTCTAATCATATTGTGTGCCTAGGGAGTATTGTCTCAGTTGTGCAACTGGATGTGTGGTTTCCTGTCAGAAAAATTGATGGAAAATCGTCAAGTAAAACAGAAGTGATATCTGACATTCCTCAAGGAAGTGTTACAGACCACCTGCTGTTGCCGATCTACATTAACAATTTAAGAGAGAATCTGAGCAGTCCTCTTAGATGATGCTATCATTTACAGTCTTGCAAATCATTTACTGTCTTGTAAAGTGATCAGATGATCAAAATGAACTGCAAAATGATTTAGGCTACCTATCCATATGATGCAAAAAGTGGTAACTGACCTTAAATAATAAAAATTGTTATGTCATCCGCTTGAGTAGTAAAAGGCATCTACTAAATTTTGGTTACATGATAATTCACGCAGATCTAAAGGCTGTGAAGTCTACTGAATACTTAGGAATTACATTTACAAATAACTTAAATTGGAATGCTCACATAGATAATGCGGTGGGAAAGCAAACAAAAGACTGTGATTTAATAGTAAAACATTTAGAAGATTAGGATTACTAAAGAGACTATCTACAACTATACTTGTCTGTCCTCTTTTGGAGTATTCTGCATGGTGTGGGATCCTTACCAGATAGGATTGACAGAGGACATCATTTAAAAGTTCAAAGAAGGGCAGCTCATTTTGTTTTATTGGGAAACAGGAAAGTGCATGCCACAGATATCGCATGTGAATTGGGGTGGCAGTCATTAAAGCAAAAGCATTTTGCTGGAGCAGGTTCTTAAAATTTCAATCATCAACTTTCTCCTCCGAATGTGAAAATATTTTGTTAGAGCCCTCTTACATAGGGAGAAATGATCATTGTAATAAAATAAGAGGAATCAGAGCTTGTACGGAAATATTGAAGTGTTTGGTTTTCCTCAAATGCTGTAGGGGGGTGGAATGGTAGATAAATAGGTTGAGGGTGGTTCTCTGAACCCTCTGCCAGCATTTAATTGTGAATTACAGACTAGTCATGCAGATATAGATAGTGTATATAGGCTTTCAATATTGTGCACTGATTCTCTAATTTTATACATTGCTCAAATACTTTCGTGGCGCTTTGGAGTGACCCCTTTAAAATAACACTTTACCAGTCTTCTTAATATGTATTTCGGTAACCAGGTTGATAAGAAGTTACAACAATACTCTCTTATTACTCCCCAGTTTTGGGTTATATTAATGAACAAGATCGCCGCAGTGTTCCATAACAATTACGGGCTGAAGTTTGCTGCTGATGGAACCAATATGATTTTCTGTGTTTCTGAGCATACAGGTTGTGTACGCTGTTTGGAGTCTGGTGTATGCTGAATCAAATGTTTTTATTGTTGTGATCTTCCATCTGAAGATTGGTTTCATGGAGTTGCCCATGCTAGCTTATCCTGTGTGAACCTCTTCACCTCTGCGTAACTACTGCAGTGTACAATAACTTGAACTTGCTTACTGCAGTCAGTTTTTGGTCTCCTACAGTTGTTACCCCCATTATATTCACAGATGACCACATATTGTGGAAATTGCATATTGTAATGTAGGATGCAATAATAACGCACGGAAAGTTTCTGTTGAAAATTACGAATTATTTAGGAATAAAGGAGATGGCTCACCAAAAGGCAGAAGCACTGTCTCATCGATAGGCACAAGAACAAAAGGTATGTAGAATGAGATTTTCACCGTGCAGTGGAGTGTGCACTGATATGAAACTTCCTGGCAGATTAAAACTGTGTGCCGGACCAAGAGTCAAACTTGGGACCTTTGCTTTTGTGGGCAAGTGCTCTACCATCTGAGCTATCCATGCACGACTCACGACCTGTCCTCACAGCTTTACTTCCACCAGTACCTCGCCTTCTACCTTCCAAACTAAAAGGTACGTTGCTTGGCGAGCTTCCAGAATGCACTTTCTTTTTCTAGCTGTAGGGAAAACATGCGCGCGCGCACACGCACACACACACACACACACACACACACACACACACACACACACACACACACACACTCACATGCGCATGTCTCCTTATGCTGTGGTCGCTCAACTGCCAGCTCTTTACTGGCCCACGGTGAGTGTTCTGGAGTGAGGTGGGGCTTTAGAGTAGGGTAGGATGGGGTGGGTTGAGGCAATGTGAGAGATGGAGAGAGATGGGAGGGGTTTGGAGGGAAGCATTTGGTGGCTCGTGGGAGAGTGGGGAGCCATCTGTGGGCTAGCTAGGGGTGCAGGTAGAGGGGTCAGGCGACAGACAGCTGGGCACTCATAGACTAGGGTGTGACGTGAGATAACAGCACACAACTAGCTGATTTGGGTGGGGGCGAGAGGGGGGGGGAGCGGCGTGTGTGTGTGTGGGGGGGGGGGGGGGGGCAGGGGGGCTGGGAGTTAACTTGGATTTAGGCCAGGAAGCAAAGGATGTGCTGTAAGTATGGCTACGAAAGTTGAGTATTCTTAAATAAGATCAGCTGGTGCCAATGTATTGGAAAGTAACTGGCACACAAAGTGCAATTGTGGCTTCTTTTTCTTTATGAATTTTGAATAGTCTGCAGAGCAAATTGAATTAGGAGGATCAGGCATTTGTGTGGGTCTAGGAAAGTAAATTGTAGAGCCAGATAAAAGGCACGCAAGACAGGAGGGGTACTACTACTCATCACTGCTGTATCGTGCTACTAGTACGTGTCAGCGTGAGTGCACCGAGAGTGGTGTTGCCGTACATGCGTCTTTAAATTGGTCACCGACTGATCATTGCAGGCTGGCTGCTGGATTCCGTCTCTGGGAGCCAAGCGTGCGGCGCGGTCCCTGCCGTGCCATCTGCTGATGACTCACACATATATAAGTGTGGAACAGTGCTGACTGACTCTCTGTGTGATTCTAGTTTGTAATGTGCACATCAGTGTTCTGTGTCTTGTTGAGTCCTTAGAGGCATATTGTTTGGAGGTTATTATTAAAGCCATATTTGTGCGACTTGGATCACACTTCAGTATTTATTTATTTATTTAATTATTTATTTATTTCTTGTTCCATAGATCCAGTTAGTGAGTCAATCACAAGGATATAGAACGTGTCAAATTGTACAGGTTTCAATTTAAACTTACAATAAATACAAGGGCAATTCAATGGCAAATTGTACATAGTTTAAGTAAGACATACTATAAATACAGTAACAGATACACTGTCACCTAGACAACATAACAACCGTTTGACAGAAAAAGGAGTTTCAAATAAAGGTTAAAGATAAGAGCACAAAGTTAAATCAGATATTAGGCCTACAAGAGTAAATACATGTACAGCCAATCTGTTGTTGCAAAAAGTGTGCTAATGCCCAAATGCACAATAAAATCAATTGAACTACTTCTAGACACAATAAGTTTAGTGATGGTATACATTTTATTTCAGGTATTCATCCACAGTATAATAAGATTTCTCTGTCAGGTAATCTTTGAGAACTAGTTTAAATTTTGGCAGTTCTGTATGAACACATTTGATATGTAGTGGTAGAGCATTGAACAACTTAATGCTGGAGTAGTAAACTCCTTTTTGTACCAGAGTGAGACGTTTCATTTCTAAATGTAGATTGTTTTTGTTTCTGGTGTTATAACCATGGAATTTACTGTTGTCTTGGTAGATGGAATAATTTTTGCACACAAAGGTCAGCAAGGAAAAAATAAACTGTGAGGCAGTTGTTAGGATACCTATCTTCTGAAACAAGTGCCTGCAAGAGTGTCTTTGATGGACCCCACACATTATTCTGATTGCTTTTTTTTTGGATGGTGAAAACTTTTTTTGCAAGTGGTTGGTTCCCCCAGAATATGATAGCATATGACATCAATGAGTGGAAGTTGCCAAAGTAGGCAACCTTAATAGAGTCAACTTCAGCCACTGAAGAAATTACCCGTAATGAAAATGTTGCCGAGCTAAGTTTTTTACATAGATGAAGAATGTGAACTGACCAATTACATTTACTGTCTATGTAAGCACCCAGGAATTTTGTGTCTTCAACTTTCTGTATTGGTTGATCTCTACATTTTATGTCAATTTCATCGGGATTACTTTGTGATGTATGGAACCTCATATAATGAGTTTTATCTGCATTGAGTGAGAGACCATTTGAGGAGAACCAATTTAAGATGTCATTAAAAACAGTATTTGTAGTTTTTTCAAGATCATCATCAATCAAATCGTCAATTAGAATTGTGGTATCATCGGCAAACAGGGTAAATTTGCTGTTTGTCTCAGAACAAAGAGGAAGATCATTAATAAAGATGAGGAAAAGCAGTGGGCCCAAAACGGAGCCTTGAGGCACACCACACGTTATCGTGCCCCATTCAGACGAGGCAGGTTCTCCAGAAGAGCCATTTATCATTACAGTCTGCTTCCAATCCTGTAGATATGATTGTAGCCACAAGCCAACAGTACCACCTAAACCATAGTATTCTGCCTTTTTCCAAAGAATTTGGTGGTTTACACAGTCAAAGGCTTTCATAAGATCGCAAAAAATACCCACTGGAGACATTTTTTTGTTAATGGCTTCCAGAACTTGGTTGCTGAAAGAGAATATTGCCTGTTCAGTACAAAGACCGGCACAAAAACCAAACTGATTTTTGCTTAAGATACTATGGTAGTTGAGATGGTCTACAATCCTCCTGTGCATGAGTTTTTCTAGAATTTTCGAGAAGGTAGTTAATAGGGATATTGGGCGATAGTTTGTAACAATGCTTTTATCCCTATTTTTAAAGAGAGGAATCACTACAGCCAACTTAAGTCTGTCAGGGACAATCCCATCTTGTAGGGATGCATTGTATATGTTGCATAAGACGGGACTAACAAATTTATAACAGTGTTTCAGTATTTTACTAGAAATATTGTCCACACCAGCAGAATTTTTATTTTTTAATGATCTAATTACTCTTATGACTTCGCTTACAGTAACTGGAGATAAGGATTACTGTGGGATTCTGTTGCTAATAGCTTTCTGTAGGAGGGACAATGATTCTTCCATGGAACCATTACAGCCTGTCTTCTCTGCTGCTCTCAAAAAGTGGTTATTAAATATTTCTGCAACCAACTCAGGTTTCTTAATGATACTGTCCCCTGTTTTAATCTCTACCTGAGACATGTTCCCTGTTGTCCTGCCAGTTTCCCTCTTTATTACATTCCATATAGTTTTAATTTTATTTTCTGAGCTTTCAATTTCTGATTTTATGCACATATTTTTAGATTTATTTATAACCTTCTTGAGAATGCTACAGTAAAGTTTGTAGTGTTGTCGTTTCTTTGGATCATTACAAGTCCTGAGAGAACTTTATAACATCCTCTTTGTTCTACAAGATGTTGTTATCCCTGTAGTGATCCAAGACTTCTTGGCATTGCCTATATGACTATTTCTAACTACTTTTTTGGGAAAGATGGACTCAAATACAGACATGAATTCATTTAAAAATGAATTGTACTTTTTGTTTATATCTGTTTCCCTATAAACTCGGCTCCAGTCTATCTATTTTAGGCTATCATTGAATTTTTTAAGGCCCTGTTCATTTATTATCCTAAAAGATTTCCAAGAATGCTCGGAACTGTTGCACACACTGATGTAATTGAGCCTAAGCAATTGACCACCATGATCAGAAAGGCCAAGGATTGGATGTACAGTGATCTCATTCCATGTAGACTTATCTATAAATATATTATCTATCAGACTTTTACTGTTAACAGTAACCCGAGTTGGGAAATCTACTATTGCCATCAGATTATAAGACTCCATTAAATGTACTAAATCAGCTTTACTATTGCTCTCATTTAGGAAATCAACATTAAAGTCACCAGAAATTATCAAGTTCTTGGACTTTGAGTACAGTATGGATAATGAAGAATCTAAGTGCTTAAGAAATACATTCAAATTCCCTGAGGGAGATCTATACAGTGCTAACACTACAGCCGTGAAGTCATTTACAGTAATCTCAACACCACATACTTCAATTTGTTGCTCTATACAATGGCTCTTTAAATCTAATGCATTGTAAGATATGTTGTTTTTTACATAAATTACCACTCCACATTCTTCCATGATGGTTCTTGAGTAATGCGCTGCCTGACACACAGTATTACTTGGTTAGTACATCACCACAAACATATGCACCGGGAATGTACATCCTTTGACAGTTTGCTATGTCTCTCTCTTCTAGGACTGGCATGGTAGCTGCCTTGCATTTCTTAATGACTCTGACCTTGTCAACCACAAACCGAATCTTAGTACAGTCATGATTTCCCTGAAGAGATTACATGACAGCAGAGACTTGTAAAATTGTGTTACCCATTTCTCTAGCCAGTGAAGATTCATTCTATACCTTCAGATACAGTGTCATGTAGGAGTAGAACAGCAAGAAATACGGAGCTCCTCTAACAGTAATGACAGTTTATCACCTCCCAACACTACATGTGCCAATGTTTCAGTGCATTTTTGAATATGTTTGTTAACAGATTCATCAACACAACAAAAATTTACGATCTCAGTAGCATCTTATTTCTTAACTCATACTTTACTATTCATCAGAATCTTCATTGCTGCTCTTTGATTCGTCAGAGCTCCCTGCTGTACTTTGTTTTATTTCATAGTTAGAATTAGTTGAAATACCACCTACCGTATTTACTCAAATCTAAGCCGCACTCAAACCTGAAAAATGAGACTCGAAATAAAGGAAGGAAAAAAAAAATTCCTGAATCTAAGCTGCACCTGAAATTTGAGACTCGAAGTTCAAGGGGAGAGAAAAGTTTTAGGCCGCACCTCCAAATCGAAACAAAGTCGGTCCATTGTAATATTGGACACAACTTAGGTCGAATGATTGACGATACAGCTACAGTAGTTTGGTTCGAGTCGTAAGCTTAGCAGTTAAGCTTTACCAGGTAGCCTTTGCTATGCGTCGGGCGCTCCGTCCGTATTTATACTGGTACCCTTCCTTTTTCACATGCATCGTCTGGTTTGAATCGATTGCTTATTTTGCTTTGATCTGATAAGTGCCGTTTTCCTTGTTATAGGCGTTTATGTCACTCTAAGCTGAAAATGCATTACTGTACTGTGTCATGCATTGTTTGTCGCATTCTGATAGTGCGTGTTTGCGGACTGTCGTCGCTCGCGGCATGGCTTGCCTTTGTGCACGCTACCGCCGCCTACAATTTTTAAAAAAAAAAAAAAAAAAAAAAAAAAAAAAAAAAAAAAAAAAAAAAAAAAAAAAAAAAAAAAGAGAGAGAGAGAGAGAGAGAGAGAGAGAGAGAGAGAGAGAGAGAAATCATCTCATTAGCGGAACAATGGCAAGAGACTACTATTTCTTGTTACTTACACTGCTGCTTTCTTTGATAATGATCAACAAGAACCAAATAATAGACTGTGTATGATAGAACATGTTCTGAACGAGAGTTAGGCGAAAATTTTTCTCCATTTGAAAATCTTTGCGGCCGCTTCTTTAGTACATCAAATTCTGCACAGAAATTAGAATCATCTTAGATTTAAAAATCTAGTCAGTTGCCGTGCTTCATTTCTGACTGTATCACTATTAGGCATAAGAATAATACGAATATAAACATGACACGATACGTATATTCTTCCGCGTTTGCTGTTGTCTCACTCTAGTTTCGTAGTTTATTAGGCAGACAGGATTTAAATAAGATAGCAGCAAACACAAAAGAATACGTGGCAAAATGTTTATATTCGTATTACTCTTATGATGAAGAGAATACTGCATGTGATTCACATTTCATCAGGTTCCTATTAGCAACCATCTCTTCTCACAGGTAGGAAAAAATTCAGAACGTAGAGTTGGCCATATTGACAAACATCCCAAACAGTCTTGCCAGTCGGATTTTCGTAATACATTGAAGTTCTGCTACATTCGAAGATGAACAATATGGAATTTGTATTTACTTCGTTGGATAATGTATGAAAATTGTCTTCCACCTTTTTTTTTAATTTATTTACTGACGCACAGGTTTTGGCGCCAGTATTTATCTTTGTGCCTACGAAGCATGCCTGTGTAGCGCTACATATATTCGACGGCAGAAGTTAGTTGTGGCAGCACCTACCGACATTTTTCAGAACTTCCACTTGCTTTGCACTCGAATCTAAGCCGCAGGTGGTTTTTTGGATTACAAAAACCAGAAAAAAAGTGCGGCTTAGATTTGAATAAATACGGTACATCCTCTCCTTTGGATTCAACTTGTTAAGTATTATCTTTCAAGTCAACACCTGCTAATCTGTGAGACCGAAATGATGAGCCATACTACTCTATTTCACTGTGCCTGTTTGTTTCATTTGTATAACATTTTATTCCATCATAGATGCTGCACTTACAGTTTCATATATGCATTGCAGCAGCAGACACAATAAAAGTAGCAATCAGCAGTGCTTAGTTTGTTGAATGGGTAAAAAATGTGCCATTGTCCCAGTTCCACATATCCCCAAAATTTGATTCTGCCAAATTCTGTACTCTCTGAAATTGAATGTTTAATCCAAAGATGAAAATGAACAAGTTTGATGCAGTATTGCTAATATTGTTTATTACTCATCTTGCTGAATGAAATGCATACCATGTCCTTTCTGAAAGGTTTGCAGAATTAATGCACATACCAGTTTTCTAAAAACTTACATTGAGATTGTGCTCTCCTCCCTCTTGTACAAATTAGTAGAGCCCTTCAGATTACTCCACAATATGCCTCTTGGCAAGGTGGTAACGACAGTATTATCAAATGATAGATTGGCACTCACTGTATAGTGTAGATGTTGTGTTGCAGGCAGGGGAAAAAAAAAAAAAAAATACACCACCTATTAAACACGTAAGCTTTTGGTGCAACCCCCCCCCCTTCCCACACACACACACACACACACACACACGCGCGCGCGCGCAAATGCAGATCACACATACATGACCACTGTCTCTGGCTGCTAGGGCCAGACTGGGAGCAACTGCGCATCATGGGAGAAACAACGGTCGTGTGTGTGTGTGTGTGTGTGTGTGTGTGTGTGTGTGTGTGTGTGTTTTGTCCACTTTGGAAGAAGACTTTCTGATCGAAAGCTTATGTGTTTAGTAGTCTTTTTTGTTGTGCTTGTCTGTGACCTAACATCTCCTGTATACAGTGAATAGCAATGTATCTTTTTTATAATATGGTCATTATTCCAGCCTAGATTTTCTATTGTTTGTTTCCTTTCAAGACCTTATAAAGACAGTTACTGACAATTTCTTTTTTCTTATTGGAGAAAAGTAAAACCATATGGGGGCCAGACGTAGATTGTAAATGAATATGGAATAGAGTATTTTTATTTTCCCTGTATGCAGTGTCAATAACGTCACCTCACACACTTAATTTCTGGCAGCACCTCCTTCTCAACACATGACTGTCCCCCACCACCTCACCATAGTCTTCAAGTAATATCCTATAGCACTTCTGGGTGGACAAATAGATGAAGGATGTAGTTTAAAACAGTATAACTAAACTTAAAAGTCAAACTGCCCTTTTATAGAGACTGCCATCATTATTTAAACATAATAAACAACATCAAAACAGTCAAAAGAATTTTTTTTTCAAAAGAGCAGAAAATTGTAGTGAAATTCATGAAAGAATTGTTTTAAATTGTTATATCTTAAATCAATAAGTATGTCAGCATTTCCCAGGATTTTCTGGCTTAATTAAGACTAGGTCATGCCACCACAGTGGTCAGACAGTGGACTTGCCTTCGAGAGGACAACGGACCCGAGTCCCATCGGGCCATCAAAATTTGGGTTTTCCTTGATTTCCCTAAAGGATTTAAGACAAATGCTGGGATGGTTCCTTTGAAAAAGATGACATTCGGCTGAGGAAGCTAATTTCTGTGGCACGTCTGATGACACAGTGCTGGTGGAAGCACGAGTATTTCAGAGCACACCATTCATTGCACATTGTTAAACATAGGGCTCTGCTGCTGACAACCCCCGTATGTTCCCATGTTGACAACACTGCTGAATTACAATTTCTGTGGCTCAGGAGCATTGAGATTGGGCAGTGAATCAATAGAAATGTGTCATCTGGTTGAATCATTCGTGTTTCGCATTACACCTGCTTGACGGTTTTGTGCACATACACCGTCAACAGAGTGAATTGGTGCTTGAAAGGTGCACTTTGCTACAGACTTAGGCCAGTGGGAGCAATATTATGCTATGGAGGACATTCACCTGGTCTTCTGTGAGTCCTGTGGTAGTAACTGAAGGCTCCATAACAGCTTTGTTCTGTGTGAACATTATTGTGCACTGTCCACACCCTGTCTCTAATGAAGGTGACATGTTTCAACAATATGACTTTCAGTGTCACGAGGCCAGAATCAAATTCACCCCTTCTGAATCTGATGGAATACATCTGTGATGCTATCAGATACCAGTTCTGCACCCAGAAACCACTGATCTCCAATTTATGGGAATTACATGACCTGTGCTTAGACATGCGGTGCTGCATAATGCTGGGAACGTACCTCACATAATGCTGGGAACATACCTGAAATTTGTTGAACTTGTCCCACACAAAATCACTGCTGTATTGTGTTCCAACAGTGGACAAACACATTATCAAACAGGAGGTCATAGTGTTTTGTCTCATCAGTTTATATATTCAATGCTTGAATGAAAGGTGTGCTCTTTTCCTTTTTTCTGCCATTGCATGTATGTGTAAAGCAGGATGTTCTACCATTTGGGTTTGTTTATATGAAGGCTGTCAGTATTACCACCTGCACAGATACTAAATGCTCCTTTTGTGAAGACCTTTTATCTTGAGAACACTTTTAACTTTGTTTCACAAATGGCAGCACAGTTTCAAGAAAGCTTCTTAATTTAATGTAATAGTTAAAATAATACCTTTAGCAAAAGATGTGTGCGTTGGAGTGGGGAAAAAGATTGGAGATGTATGTAGTTTAATTTTTGTAAATTGTTAAGAAGGTTAACAGCTTGGCATGCTAAGATAAATTCAGACATTCTCCAATAGGAGAGAAAAAGATTAATTTAACAGAATCAGTGAGGTATACAAATATAACAACAGACTTGTAGAACCATTATTTTGTAGGTTAGATTAGATTAGATTCAGCTTTTGTTCCAAGACCCAAAACATGAGATGATTCTCATGGGTGAGTAACATGCCAGAAAGTATAACATAAAAAATATAAAACATTTGAATACCCTGATCATTTGTCAGGAGATTGTCAAACTAGGTGAATACAATACAAACTGGAACAGCTTTTTTTTTTTTTCAGAATTGATACGCTGTCAGACTGAAATATTGTTATACACTGTTAATAAATTTATCAAACAAAAAGTACATAATTTTGACTGTTATGACAAAGTGCTCTCAGAACTGAAATCTAACAGACATTCTTATTTAAGCTGGCCTAACAGCCACTGTTAAGATATTCATCTATAGAGTAGGATGAGTTGCCTATCAAAAAGTCTTTCAAACTCTGTTTAAACCATGCTTTATCTGATACCAAGTTTTTAATGGTGTCTTTCTTCCACAGATAAATTGTGTTGTAATGCGAGGTTTTAATGAAGATGAAGTGTGCAGTTTTGTGGAGTTAACAAAAGAGAAAAATGTTGATGTAAGATTTATTGAGTACATGCCTTTCAGCGGCAACAAATGGAATGATGGGAAGATGGTCTCATTTAATGAAATGCTCCAAATAATTAGAAAGCAGTGGCCTAATTTTGATCCTCTTCCCAATGGGCCCAATGATACCTCAAAGGTACATGCAGTATTACATATGAACATACATTGAAAATAATTTAACGTTTATGACTTACTACCAATCACAAGAATACTTCACATCTGCTGGTGGTATAAGAGATGGACTGGTTTAGTTACATATTTCTCATCCCATTCAGTAAGTCTGTCCTGGCCTGGGTTTCTCTGCAGCTTTTCTGCAACTCTCCCCATTTCCTAAACCTTGACAAGCCTTTTCTTTCTTCCCTTTTCCTTCCCCTTCATTGTTTCTGCCACAAGAAGAAGCCACTGGCTCCGAAAGCTTGCACATTTCCATAACTTTAAGGGGAGTTAGAAGGGGAAAACATTCTTTTTCACTTTTTTGGGTTTTTATCTGATTATAAAATTTGCAATTTTCCAAATAAAATGATATGTATATTAATTATAAACTTGCGTGGGAAGTATTTTATTTTATTTTCTAAAATATAATCTACACCAGTTGAAAATGTTAAAATTTTTACATGCATTACTTCAAGACCTAATAAAATCGGTAATTTTTTATATACAGGGTAGATCATTGATCGTGACCAGGCCAAATTTCTCACGAAATAAGTGTCAAACGAAAAAACTACAAAGAACGAAATTTGTCTAGCTCGAAGGGGGAAACCAGCTGGCACAATGGTTGGCCTGCTATAAGGCACTGCCATAGCTCAAACTGATATCAACTGTGTTTTTTAAAATAGGAACCCCATTTTTTATTACGAATTCGTGTAATACGTAATATCTTAGAAGAAAGAGTAAGAAAAGGCAAACCTACGTTTCTAGCATTTGTAGACTTAGAGAAAGCTTTTGACAATGTTGACTGGAATACTTTCTTTCAAATTCTAAAGGTGGCAGGGGTAAAATACAGGGAGCGAAAGGCTATTTACAATTTGTACAGAAACCAGATAGCAGTTATAAGAGTCGAGGGACATGAAAGGGAAGCAGTGGTTGGGAAGGGAGTAAGACAGGGTTGTAGCCTCTCCCCGATGTTGTTCAATCTGTATATTGAGCAAGCAGTAAAGGAAACAAAAGAAAAATTCAGAGTAGGTATTAAAATTCATGGAGAAGAAATAAAAACTTTGAGGTTCGCCGATGACATTGTAATTCTGTCAGAGACAGCAAAGGACTTGGAAGAGCAGTTGAATGGAATGGACAGTGTCTTGAAAGGAGGATATAAGATGAACATCAACAAAAGCAAAACAAGGATAATGGAATGTAGTCTAATTAAGTCGGGTGATGCTGAGGGAATTAAATTAGGAAATGAGGCACTTAAAGTAGTAAAGGAGTTTTGCTATTTGGGAGCAAAATAACTGATGATGGTCGAAGTAGAGAGGATATAAAATGTAGGCTGGCAATGGCAAGGAAAGCGTTTCTGAAGAAGAGAAATTTGTTAACATCCAGTATTGATTTAAGTGTCAGGAAGTCATTTCTGAAAGTATTCGTATGGAGTGTAGCCATGTATGGAAGTGAAACATGGACGATAAATAGTTTGGACAAGAAGAGAATAGAAGCTTTCGAAATGTGGTGCTACAGAAGAATGCAGAAGATTAGATGGGTAGATCACATAACTAATGAGGAAGTATTGAATAGGATTGGGGAGAAAAGAAGTTTGTGGCACAACTTGACCAGAAGAAGGGATCGGTTGGTAGGACATGTTCTGAGGCATCAAGGGATCACCAATTTAGTATTGGAGGGCAGTGTGGAGGGTAAAAATCATAGAGGGAGACCAAGAGATGAATACACTAAGCAGATTCAGAAGGATGTAGGTTGCAGTAGGTACTGGGAGATGAAAAAGCTTGCACAGGATAGAGTAGCATGGAGAGCTGCATCAAACCAGTCTCAGGACTGAAGACCACAACAACAACAACGTAAAGAAATATGAATGTTTTAGTTGGACCACTTTTTTCGCTTTGTGATAGATGGCGCTGTAATAGTCACAAACATATGTCTCATAATTTTAGACGAACAGTTGGTAACAGGTAGGTTTTTTAAATTAAAATACAGAACGTAGGTACATTTGAACATTTTATTTCGGTTGTTCCAATGTGATACATGTACCTTTGTGAACTTATCATTTCTGAGAGTGCATGTTGTTACGGTGTGATTACCTGTGAATACCACATTAATGCAATAAATGCTCAAAATGATGTCTGTCAACCTCAATGCCTTTGGCAATACGTGTAACAACATTCCTCTCAACAGTGAGTAGTTCGCCTTCCGTAATGTTCGCACATGCATTGACAATGCACTGACGCATGTTGACAGGCATTGTCGGTGGATCACGATAGCAAATATCCTTCAACTTTCCGCACAGAAAGAAATCCGGGGACGTCAGATCCGGTGAACGTGCGGGCCATGGTATGGTGCTTTGACGACCAATCCACCTGTCATGAAATATGCTATTCAATACTGCTTCAACCGCACACAAACTATGTGCTGGACATCCATCATTTTGGAGGTACATCGCCATTCTGTCATGCAGTGAAACATCTAGTAGTAACATTGGTAGAACATTACGCAGGAAATCAGCATACATTGCACCATTTAAATTTCCATCGATAAAATGGGGGCCAATTATCCTTCCTCCCTTAATGCCACACCATACATTAACCTGCCAAGGTCGCTGCTGTTCCACTTGTCACTGCCATCGTAGATTTTCCGTTCCCCAATAGTGAATATTATGGCGGTTTAGGTTACTGCTGTTGGTGAATGATGCTTCATTGCTAAATAGAACGCATGCAAAAAATCTTTCATCGTCCCGTAATTTCTCTTATGCCCAGTGGCAGAACTGTACATGACATCCAAAGTCATCGCCATGCAATTCCTGGTGCATAGAAATATGGTACGGGTGCAATCGATGTTGATGTAGCATTCTCAACACCGACGTTTTTGAGATTCCCAATTCTCGCGCAATTTGTCTGCTACTGATGTGTGGATAAGCTGCCCCAGCAGCTAAAACACCTACTAGGGCATCATCATTTGTTGCAGGTCGTGGTTGATGTTTCACATGTGGCTGGACACTTCCTGTTTCCTTAAATAATGTAACTATCCAGCAAATGGTCCGGACACTTCGATGATGTCGTCCAGGATACCGAGCAGCATACATAGCACACGCCCCTTGGGCATTTTGATCACAATAGCCATACATCAACACAATATCAACCTTTTCCGCAATTGGTAAACGGTACATTTTAACACGGGTAATGTATCACGAAGCAAATACCGTCCGCACTGGCGGAATGTTATGTGATACCACATACTTGTATGTTTGTGACTATTACAGCAGCTGGCCGGAGTGGCCGAGCGGTGCTAGGCACTACAGTCTGGAAACGCGCGACCGCTACGGTCGCGGGTTCGAATCCTGCCTCGGGCATGGATGTGTGTGATGTCCTTAGGTTAGTTAGGTTTAAGTAGTTCTAAGTTCAAGGGACTGATGACCTCAGAAGTTAAGTCCCATAGTGCTCAGAGCCATTTGAACCATTTTTGACTATTACAGCCCCATCTATCACAAAACGAAAAAAGTGGTCCAGCTAAAACATTCATATTTCTTTACGTACTACATGAATATCTAATAAAAAATGGGGGTTCCTATTTTTAAAAAATGCAGTTGATATGAGTTTGACCTATGGCAGCGCTATCTAGCGGGCCAACCATAGCGCTATCTGGTTTCTCCCTTCAAGCTAGACGAATTTCGTTCTTTGTAGTTTTTTCATTTGATGCTTATTTCGTGAGATATTTGGCCCGGTCACTATCAATGGACCACCCTGTAGAAAGCTGTAGATTGCTGTGTTATAAAAGTTAAATTATGTGTTTGTATTGGTAGCACTGTCAAAAATAGTATCGTATCTTTTCATAGTATAAACATGCTTTGTATATCGAAGTGCTAACGTTTTTCCGAGGAAAAGTGACGAATAGACTGGTAAATCTCTCAAAAAGTATGACTCCAAAATGAAGTGTTTTTAAGAAATGTGGGTTTCATGGTAATAAATTTTTGAATAAAGAGAAACATTGTGTTCAGCACGTGGTGTGTGAAGTTACAGACAATGAAATACTGGCAAACTCATGAGTATCTAGAGAAACACCCATTAGTGCTTCGAAGATTAAAATGAAACATAGTGATAACACAGTTATCTCAAAACAAAACTCATGTAAACGGTAGGTTAGGTTATATTCTGCTAAATTTACACATCCTAACAGGGGTGTTATGTGAATGTGTGTGCTGTATGTATGTGGAGGGCCAGTTAGTTTACATGAAGACATTGAGGTATCAAATGGACTAGCCAGGAAACTTATCATTAATTCTGCCAGTTGTAAATATACTCATTCATTTTGGAGTTCTGATAAGTGTAAAGATAATTATTTTAAAATAAATATTAGGTGGTTTTATGGATTGAGAGCTATTGGCAAAGGACACACTGCAGCAGAAACAATGTGTGTCGTGATGTATATGCCACGCCCACTTTGTAAAATGGACAAGTATGCAGGATTTATTGGAGCTGCTGTGAGATCTGCTGCATGTGAGTCAATTAAGGGTGCTGCAAATGAAGCTGCTGAAATAAACGATGGTATGATTGACATATCAGTAGCTTTTGGGGCACTTGGTAGAAGCGCAGCTGCAGTTCTAAGAATTCTGTTGCTACAGTGACCAGTGTGGATACTGGAAAGCTAATAGATTTCCAGATTTTAACCAAACATTGTTATAAGTATAAACCAGGGAATGAAGAAGGGCATATCTGTGACAGAAATTATGAAGGACAACTAGTCGTACGGAGGCCCGTGCAGCTGTTGAAATTTATAATCGATCTGTAAACTAAAGGGGAGTGTGTTACACTAAGTTCTTAAGTTATGCAGACTCAAATGCATATAACAGTGTAGTAGCCACTCAGCCTTATGGTGAGAAGCTTGTCACAGAAATGGAATGTGTTGGTCATGCCCAGAAGAGGATGGGTACCAGATTGAGGAAGTTGAAACAAAGTTTGAGAGACAAGACACTTTCAGGTGGTAAGACCATATGAAGCAGGCTGACAGACAACATGATTGATGAACTACAACAGTATTACGAGATTGCCATTAGAAATAATACTGAGGATTTGTTGAAAATGAAGCAGGCAGTATGGGCTACCTTCTTCCAGAGACTGTCAGCTGATGATAAACCAGTACACCATCTTTGCCCTCCTGGATCTGGTTCATGGTGCAATTACCGCAATGCCCAGTACTCAAACAGGTCATACAGCCATAAACATTCTATCCCAGCAGCAGTTGTGGATATCATAAAACCTGTTTACAGAGACCTGCCAATCCTGAATTATTGAAGAAGTGTCTGCATTGTCAGACTCAAAATCCCAATGAGTCGTTCTATAATCTTATAGCGTCAGTGTCATCGTAACTGCCGTCTGCGTCACATCTGCTGTGCAGCGAGCTACGCTAATTTAAGAATTAACTCTATTTTTCTTACTTGTCACTTCTTCTTCCGTGTGTTTTTGCTTTTAGGAAGCTTTAATTGTCGAGTGCTAGTAATAGTGTTCCATAGATTTTGTGTTTGTTTTGAATACAGTCAGAGAGAGTCCGTTTAGTCAGCCATAGTGCCAGTAGTGCTAGTGTTTGTTTTGAATACAGTCCAGAGACAGGTAGTGCTATTTTCATTGTTTTCTACAGGAAGTGTCTAGTAACCACAGTTTAGTCAACTATCAGCCGCCTTTAGTGAATTAGCAGACTAGTTATAAGTTGATTAACTCTCTACAGTAAATTGATTTCTTAGGATGGATAGGCTGTGAGACTGCTGTGTACGGACACAGGAGGAGCTGGCCACTGTTCGCGAACAGCTGAACGTGTTGATGGCCGCGGTTAGCCGTCTTCAAGCAGTGGTGAGTCTGGTGCATTGCATGGTACACCCCAGGTGTTACATGCTTCACCCACTGACCCTGCTGTCGACACATCTTTGCGGGTACCAGGCGCGATTGGGCCACCCTCTTCCCAAGGGGAGTGGCGGGTTCAGCGGCGTTCGCGGCGCACGAGGCGGAGGGTCAGTGTGGAGGCTGGCCGTGTGGCATCGCCCGTTCTGCCTGTGAGTGGACATGTGGCCACTCCTTCAGCAAGGTCCGAGCAGGCACATGGGGGGAGGGGTTTATTAGTTATTGGGAGCTCCAACGTTAGGCGGGTGATGGAGCCCCTTAGGGAAATAGTGAAAAGGTCGGGGAAGAAGGACAGTGTTCACTCTGTCTGCTTGCCGGGGGTCTCATCTGAGATGTGGAGGAGGCCGTGCCGGCAGTGATAGAGAGCACTGGGTGCACCCGACTGCAAATTGTTGCTCATGTCGGCACCAATGACTCCTGCCGTCTGGGTTCAGAGGTCATCCTCAGTTCGTACAGGCGGTTAGCGGAGTTGTTGAAGGCGGAAAGCCTCGCGGGGTGGAATCTGAGCTAGCTATTTGTAGTATCATTCCCAGAACCGATAGTGGTGGTCCTCTGATTTGGAGCCGAGTGGAAGGCTTGAACCAGGGACTCAGACGATTCTGCGGAGATCTGGGGTGCAAATTTCTCGACCTCCGCTATCGGGTGGCGAAATGTAGGGTCCCCCTGAATAGGTCACGCGTGCACTACATGCAGGAAGCGGCTACAAGGGTAGCAGAGTATATGTGGAGTGCACATGTGGGTTTTTAGGTTAGAGAATTTCCTCCCTAGGCCCGACAAGACACCTCCTGAGATGCGGCAAGGTAGGAGTAGACAAAATGCAACAGGGAATAACAATACTAATGTGCTAATAGTAAACTGCAGGAGCGTCTATAGAAAGGTCCCAGAACTGCTCTCATTAATAAGCGGTCACAATGCCCACAGGGACAGAAAGTTGGCTGAAACCAGATGTAAACAGTATGAAATTCCGAACTCAGATTGGAATGTATACCGGAGAGACAGGCTGGACAGTGAAGGAGGAGGCATGTTTAAAGTGATAAGAAGTGCAATAGTATCGAAGGAAATTGACGGAGATCCAAAATGTGAAATAATTTGGGTGAAGGTCACGGTTAAAGCAGGCTCAGACATGGTAATTGGATGTCTCTATAGGGCCCCTGGCTCAGCAGCTGTTGTGGCTGAGCACCTGAAGGATAATTTGGAAAATATTTCGAGTAGATTTTCCCAACATGTTATAGTTCTGGGTGGAAATTTTAATTTGCCGGATATAGACTGGGAGACTCAAACTTTCATAACGGGTGGCAGGGACAAAGAATCCAGTGAAATTTTTTAAGAGCTTTATCTGAAAACTACCTTGAGCAGTTAAACAGAGAACCGACTCATGGCGATAACATATTAGACCTTCTAGTGACAAACAGACCCGAACTATTTGAAACAGTTAACGCAGAACAGGGAATCAGTGATCATAAAGCGGTTACTGCATCGATGATTTCAGCCGTAAATAGAAATATTAAAAAAGGTACGAAGATTTTTCTGGTTAGCAAAAGTGACAAAAATCAGATTTCAGAGTACCTGATGGCTCAACACAAAAGTTTTGTTTTAAGTACAGATGGTGTAGAGGATCAGTGGACAAAGTTCAAAACCATCGTACAATATGCGTTAGATGAGTATGTGCCAAGCAAGATCGTAAGAGATGGAAAGAAGCCAGCGTGGTACAACAACCGAGTTAGAAAACTGCTGCGGAAGCAAAGGGAACTTCACAGCAAACATAAACATAGCCAACACCTTGCAGACAAACAAAAATTACGCGAAGCGAAATGTAATGTGAGGAGGGCCATGCGAGAGGCGTTAAATGAATTCGAAAGTAAAGTTCTATGTACTGACTTGGCAGAAAATCCTAAGAAATTTTGCTCTTATGTCAAAGCGGTAGGTGGATCAAAACAAAATGTCCAGACACTCTGTGACCAAAAAGGTACTGAAACAGAGGATGATGGACTAAAGGCCGAAATACTAAATGTCTTTTTCCAAAGCTGTTTCACAGAGGAAGACTGCACTGTAGTTCCTTCTCTAGATTGTCGCACAGATGAAAAAATGGTAGATATTGAAATAGATGACCGAGGGATAGATAAACAATTAAAATCACTCAAAAGAGGAAAGGCCGCTGGACCTGATGGGATACCAGTTCAATTTTACACAGACTATGTGAAGGAACTTGCCCCCATTCTTGCAGCAGTGTACCGTAGGTCTCTACAAGAGCGTAGCGTTCCAAAGAATTGGAAAAGGGCACAGGTCATCCCTGTTTTCAAGAAGGGACGTCGAACAGATGTGCAGAACTATAGACCTATATCTCTTACTTCGATCAGTTGTAGAATTTTAGAACATGTATTATGTTCGAGTATTATGACTTTTCTGTAAACTAGAAATCTACTCTGTAGGAATCAGCATGGGTTTCGAAAAAGACGATCATGTGAAACCCAGCTCGCGTTATTCGTCCACGAGACTCAGAGGGCCATAGACACGGGTTCCCACGTAGATGCTGTGTTTCTTGACTTCCGCAAGGCGTTCGATACAGTTCCCCGCAATCGTTTAATGACCAAAGTAAGAGCATATGGACTATCAGACCAATTATGTGATTGGATTGAAGAGTTGCTAGTTAACAGAACGCAGCATGTCATTCTCAATGGAGAGAAGTCTTCCGAAGTAAGAGTGATTTCAGGTGTGCTGCAGGGGAGTGTCGTAGGACCGTTGCTACTCACAATATACATAAATGACCTTGTGAATGACATCGGAAGTTCAGTGAGGCTTTTTGCGGATGATGCTGTGGTATATCGAGAGGTTGCAACAATGGAAAATTGTACTGATATGCAGGATGATCTGCACCGAATTGATGCATGGTGCAGGGAATGGCAATTGAATCTCAATGTAGACAAGTGTAATGTGCTGCGAATACATAGAAAGAAAGATCCCATATCATTTAGCTACAATATAGCAGGTCAGCAATTGGAAGCAGTTAATTCCATAAATTATCTGGGAGTATGCATTAGGAGTGATTTAAAATGGAATGATCATATAAAGTTGATCGTCGGTAAATCAGATGTCAGACTGAGATTCATTGAAAGAATCCTAAGGAAATGCAATCCGAAAACAAAGGAATTAGGTTACAGTACACTTGTTCGCCCACTGTTTGAATACTGCTCAGCAGTGTGGGGTCCGTATCAGATAGGGTTGATAGAAGAGATAGGGAAGATCCAACAGAGAGCAGCATGCTTCGTTATAGGATCATTTAGTAATCATGAAAGCATTACGGAGATGTTAGATAAACTGCAGTGGAAGACTCTGCGGGAGAGACGCTCAGTAGCTCGGTATGGGCTTTTGTTGAAGTTTCGAGAACATACCTTCCCCGAGGAGTCAAGCAGTATATTGCTCCCTCCTACGTATATCTCGCGAAGAGACCATGAGGATAAAATGAGAGAGATTAGAGCCCGCACAGAGGCATACTGACAATTCTTCTTTCCATGAACAATACGAGACTGGAATAGAAGGGAGAACCAATAGAGGTACTCAAGGTACCCTACACCGTCAGGTGGCTTGAGGAGTATGGATGTAGATGTAGATGTAGACCAAAAAATGATTTTCTTGTAATGAAGACACTAAAGTGGGGGTCAGTCATGCTGTTATTGCTTTTAATGATGGCAACATTGGTAGCGTGAAAGTGCTACAACATATGGGAATTAATTCTGGAGCAAACTGCATCAGAGAATTTGAATGGATGGACAAGGTTTGCACTGGTAAAGCAGAGTATGCAGCACAGTTGGCCACTACGGAGTCCAGAAAGAAGAAAACAAGAAAAAACTTAAAAAAGATCAAGAGGATGATATACAGTATGGTGCAGGGTGCTTCTGAGTGACTAAAAATAAAATGTTAAGCATATATTGAGTTACAGTCTATTAAAACTTTAAAAACTCTTCCTGAAAATTTACATTTTCTCTTGCATTTTTCCCTAAATCTCAGAAACTACTTCGAGTAGCGAATTCAAATTTTCAGGGAGTAATAACATACGTATCCTGAGTCTTCTGAACTTAAAGAAGAACATAATGTTATGTATAAATAAAATGATTTAGAATAACATACAAAAAAGTACACAAAATTTTAACTGTGTAATTAAAAAATTGTATTTCCAAAAGCAGTGGCTGAAATGCAATTATTGTAAGACTCAGAACATATAGTTTAATGTCCTGTAAAAGTTTCTTGTCAATGGCTACAGTTGTTCCTGAAATACGGGGAAGTTAAGTCACTAAATTTAACATTGTCAGGATAGGGTGTTCAAACTCCCCTTAATGCACGTTTTCTCCTTCCTCCACTTGGTGAGCAACACATTTACAGTATTTTCACAACAGCAGTAGCTATTTTCTTACAATTTCTTTTTGCAGGCATACCATGTCCCGGGCTACAAGGGATGCGTAGGATTTATTACCTCAATGAGTGAACACTTCTGTGGCACATGCAACCATTTACGGATAACAGCTGATGGCAATTTGGAGGTGTGTCTCTTTGGGAATTCAGAGATATCTCTCAGGTGAGTGATGAAACATAGAATAATCATGTCCAAGTGAAAATTCATGCGAGGAAACCATAAAATTACTAGAAGACTGACAGACTGATCAGTATTTCACCTTCAGGAGGTGAAATTCCAAAACTTCTTATAGACACATTCGTTCCTCTTGTCCTCACATTAGTCGTGGAGTCCGAGTGACCTTTCAGACCTTCAGGAACTTATCCCTCTTTCCTATCTCATGAAGGAACTGATAGTTCCAAATGCTGAGTATAGAATAATACTTTCAAACTGTTTGCCATGCACATTAGGTATGTGGTTGGTATATGGAAGAGATAAACTGCAGTTAAATCCAGCAGGTATGAAATGAGTTATCTTTTCTTGAAGTTTTCAGCTTGCACCCTCCTCCCTCCCAAACCAGATACCTCTAACTAAATAATTTGTGAGTATATATAATTTGCCTCTGTCAACATCATGTTACACTAACCTATTTGTGAGATTAAATTAAAGGAAAGTAATCAGAACTGGAAATTATGTAAAGACATTTTTAGCTATGTCCCTAGGTTTTAATAAAGTTAACACAGTATTTCTGTCCATGTGATGGTAACTATGATTTGCCAGCCACCGTTGCCGAGCGGTTCTAGGCACTTCAGTCCAGAACCGCGCGACTGCTACGGTCGCAGGTTTGAATCCTGCCTTGGCTCAGATGTTAAGTCCCATAGTGCCCAGAGCCATTTGAACTGTGATTCATGATTATCAGAGTCTATATGTTCCAAATAAAAATTGGAACTTCATGTGTATAAATGTACAAATTATTAGACAATGGGACCAACAACTGACACTTTTAAATTGATGACTAGACTAAGAGATTAATAATAGGAAAAAAACTGCAAGATACTTGGCGATAAGTTTGTTTCAGGACAAGGTAAGGGGGGTAGGGGGTGGGAAGAATCAGCTCTCTCTTTGTGAGCATAACAGAAATCCTTTATCAACCGAAGGTAGAATAAGATATAAAAATACAGGGTCAAACAATTAATTTAAGTATCTTAGAAACCAAATGACTAATGAAATTGGAAGCTAAGAAAAGTAAGTTCGTAGTAAGTAGGGTGAAACACAGGGGGCTGCAACATATTGCCATTGTTGTTTGACTTGTCTATCAAAGAAAAAAGAAATGGATCAAAACAAAATAAAAGTGAGAATGGAAATGTATCAGAAGCAGATAGGAATAAGCAAGGAACATATTCTTTAATAAATAAAAAAAAACTGACATGTGAGGCAGATGTTCCTACAATTTTATGTTCAAAGCACAGCAGTCTGTGAAAGCAAAATATTTATGACATTGAAAAAAGAAAATCAGTGAGTGAAAAGTGTGTGTAGGTGAATTGTGGTGAAAGACTGGATATTGGAACTTCTGTTAGGCTGCCCAGTATTAGTTAACTTGGTAGTAAAGGAGCAAGTTTGCAAGGGCAGATAACTGTTTGACTACGTAAAATAGAGTGGGAGTATGGAAAAGCTAGTCCAAGATAGGATGAAAAAGATAACAGCAACTTAAAAAATGAATTGATAAGTTACCATAAACCCCATTCCGATCTAGTGAATGCAGTGGTTGACAATATCTTGTGACATTCGCCTATAAGGCTCAAACAATAATTGCTAAATAAAAATACAAAATGTTGACAAGACTGTATCTAAGCTGTCACTCTCTTTTGAAACAAGGGCGTTTAAACCAACAAACACGCAGGAAAGCAGGGACAACTCGCACACTAGAGAAGGATGGGCAGTATCATTGAAGGAGTGAGCATAAACCGTGTGGAATATGTGTGGTACAAGAAATGATAGTAAGAAAAAAAAAAGAAGAAGAGGAAAAATGTTGATCTGGAAACAAGGGAATAAAAATTTGCCACGTGAAGAGACAAAATGGTACTGTGCTGATGAGTGTGTACAAGTGGTGATATACAATATACATTGATAAAGGAACTCTGCATTGGGCCCAGAAGACCACGCAATGCTCTTCAAGAGATGTCCTCTACTATATATCTATGGAGAGTTAGGGGATCAGTACACAACTCTCCAGGCTGTTATCAACTTCCAGAAGTTGAAGACACTACTTCTCACTTGAGTAGCTCCTCAGCTGGAACTACAAGCAGAGTGTACCCTATTCCAGTCTGTCCACCGAGCAGAATTTCCCAGCTCTACAAGGAATTGAACCTGATCCCTTTCTATGGCACGCCTGTGGCATACGGACTGCATAGCTGTGGCAAGAGTCATAATATACACTTGTGAACAATTGAGTTATAACTATTCTGTTTATTGGGGAGAGAGTATGTATATTTCCAACGTGAATGAAATAGTTTAGTGTATCGTAACTGGAATGTATTCAGACCTCGTACTTGTTGTGTGAGAGCGCAGTGTCTTAGACACTTGTAGTGTTTGTCTTTGCATGAACTAACCGGTGAGCCTTACTTTCTAGTATTTTTAATTATATATCATTACTGGTGCCTCTGGCACTTATGTGTTGCAATAGCAATAGCTTGCAATAGCAAACATTGAGTCAACCATGGTTTTTGGATTAGAAGTAGAGGTCAGCTGGGTTGACAGTGGGAATAGAGTGATGGGAAGTGGACAATAAGCAGTTATATCGAAGGGTGCATTATTTGATATGTTAAGGTTAATTACAAAACGTGGATTGGAGAATTTTTCACGTTGAGCAGAAGTAAGTTTACAGGACCAGATGTCAAATTACACATGATCAGTGTGAATCCCTATAGTCAGCATGAACACTGGCACACAGAATAATTTATAGGTAGTCTTGCTGTATATAAAAAATCAGATTTGTGCTGAACTGTCATGAACAAACTGTCACTTCTCTGGAATAAATAGACTCTGATTTGTTAATTACATCTGTGTAAATGAAAAATATAGGAAAACATAGATTGCTGCTTACTGTAAAGGAGACATGTTACATTGTAGACAAGCACAATTAAAGAGGCACTTACATAAAGCTTTCAGCCACAGCCTTCATCAGCAAAAGAGATACAGAGAAACACACACATTCATACACACAGGCAAGCACATGTCACACACATATGACTGTCAACTCCAGCAGCTTGCCCCTAGCTGCTGGACTTGGCAGCTTTTTTTTTTCTCTGTGTGTGTGTGCGTGCATGCGTGCACGCGCGGTAGGCTTGCTTGTGTGTTGTGCCTGTGTGCAACTTTGTTTTCTTTACGGTAAATAGTGATCTATCTTTCCCTGCACTGTTGATATTCCTACCTGGAATTTCCATTGTTTAATATGTAAATATTTAAAGAAGGACACAGTTACATATATTCTGTCACTTGAAGACTAATACATGAAGTCAGTGGACATTATTTTTTATTGCAGAGGATCTTTGTCACCACTAATTATTAATTTTGTGTTCCAGTTAATTAGACATGCTTTCATCCTTTCCTGGATGTGCTCTTTTTGTTAAATCTTCCTTCAAAAGATCTGATTTACTTCAAATTAATAAACCTGAGTATTCTGAAAAAGGAGGTGCAGCTTACAGCTGCAGTGTGACAGTTGATCACAGGGTGATTTTATCACTGCCATATCGTGGGTACCCATGGCTCGAGACAATTATTCTATAAGGGTGTGTAGTCATTGGGCTTTCTTGTACCACAGTGTCAAAGGTGTACTGTAAGCAGATTTATTCAAGGAAAATACTACCACAGTCAGCAGAGTGAACTGCTACGGGCAACAGGATATCATTGACAGGGGTTACCACTGACTAGCATGGCTTTAGCAGCGAACAGGTGGGCCACAATGTAGCAAATGACTCACCAACTCAGTGACAGTCAATAAACAGTAACCATTCATGCCACTGGGAACTGTCACCTCTTTGTGGGATACAAACATGCAATCTGCACACTGCTCGTCACACTTACAAAGATTAGCATTGGTTCGGAACAGCACCAGGGGATGCTCGAAGCATGCAGGAAGGTCGTCTGTCTGATGATTTGCGGTACATATTGCCAAGGTGGCAGGGAGCAAAATAAGGAGTGATCAAAAAAACTTCCATTTGAAGGCTGCATAGTTCAGATCAGTATGCCACACACACACACACACACACACACACACACACACACACACACACACACACACATATCCATCCGCACATATACCCTGCTTGTGTCTGTATATGTGCGGATGGATATATGTGTCTGTGTGTGTGTGTGCGAGTGTATACCTGTCCTTTTTCCCCCCTAAGGTAAATCTTTCCACTCCCAGGATTGGAATGACTCCTTACCCTCTCCCTTAAAACCCACATCCTTTCGTCTTTCCCTCTCCTTCCCTCTTTCCTGATGAAGCAACTGTGGGTTGCGAAAGCTTGAATTTTGTGTGTGTGTTTGTTTGTGTATCTATCAACATACCAACGCTTTCGTTTGGTAAGTTACATCATCTTTGTTTTTAGATATATTTTTCCCATTTGGAATGTTTCCCTGTATTATATTATATATCAGTGCTTTCCTCTCCCACTACTATCCTGCAGACCTTGTCCACAAACAGATCTCCAAAGCAATACATTCCTCCCCACCCAACAACAATGTTACTACCCCCAGACCACACAGAAGCATCCCCCTTGTCACCCAATATTATCCTGGCCTCGAATACATCAACTAATTACTCCGCCACGGATATGAATTTCTCAAGTCAAGCCCTGAAATGAGATCATCCCTTGACAATATTCTCCCCACACCACCCAGAGTTGCCTTTTGCCGACCCCCTAACCTCCGTAACATCCTTGTCAAACCCTACAATATTCCCAGACCACCTTCTCTACCCAGCCGTTCCTACCCCTGTAACCGACCACGATGCAAAACCTGCCCCATGCATCCCCCCACAACCAACTACTCCAGCCCCGCTACTGGTAAAACATACACAACTCAAGGCAGGGCCACATGTGAGACAACACGACATTTATCAACTGACATGCCTGCACTGCACAGCCTTTTTCATTGGTATGACGACAACTAAACTGGCTGAGCGCATGAATGGGCACAGACGAACTGTCCGCCTAGGAGATGTCCAATACCCAGTAGCGGAGCATGCTCTGCAGCATAATTCTAGGGACCTAGGAACCTGCTACACCATATGTGCCATTTGGCTTCTCCCGCCCAACACCAGTACCTCGGAACTGCGGAGATGGGAACTTGCACTCCAACACATCCTTTCATCCCGCCATCCCCCTGGACTGAACCTACGTTAACCAACCTCACTCCCATTTACTCTTTAGTCTTCTCCTCTTTCCCTTTCCTCTTTAGCCATTCATGCATCTTTTCATCCTACATAGTTGCGTTTATCTTTATACTATGTGCCTCTTTACTTCTGTATTCATCCTCCTTGGTTTGAAGCTGGCACAGTAATTACAGTAGAATATCTTTGGCTTCCCTCTGACATCCATGCCTCCATCTTTGCTACCCTCCCTGTTTACCTTTCCCCTGTTGCTTCATAACCTGGGTTGTGAATAACTGAATCCACTTTCCCTTCTTCCCCTTTTTTCCCCTCTCTCCTCCCTGATGAAGGAACGAAGTTCCGAAAGCTAGGATATGTCAATTTTCTGTTCTGTTTTGTGTATCTATCGGCTGTACTGAGCTGAGGTAAGTACTGGTCAGGCCCTCTATCTCTTTGTTAGTATTTGTTTCGTATATATAAACACACACACACACAGACAGGGTGATGCGTATTAACATTTAAAAACCTCCAAAGCACTGTAGATGACCCTGAGACAAGTAATTTAATACAAGACACATGGGATCACAAATGTTGGATACGATACAAATGTTGGGAAATGTGTCAAAAGCGAATGACAAATGTCACCAGATGATGTACCTTGCCATGCTTGCAGTGGTTGAGCCTCTCGGTCTGTCACACTTGATCATCCCAACCCAAGTCAAGTATTCATATCATTGTGGCTACGGACACACGTGTGCGACTTTAGTGATGGTGTTCAGGATTTGAGTCTTGCATCTGGCAGGCAGTATTTTTTCATTGTGTTAAACAATTATGTATTTATATTGAAGTTTATTATTTTATTTACCGGTCTTGCAGTTTCCTTGATTTCTTGCAAAGTACAGTACAATGAAAACCTACCATATTGCATAACAAGTAGATGAGTATAAACTTCAGAATAGCATCATCACCATTAAATGACCTATGTTTTCTTTACTAACTAATGTCTGTAAACAAAAAGAGAAGGGACAGAAGCAAAAAACACAAAATCAGAACTGCTTTTGCTTGATTACAGCAGGGACAATAATTTTGTAACATCTACATTTACAACAGATCATATTTACAAAATGTTTTCGAAATTTGCTCTGTTTGCTCAAATGAAAGTATTGCACTGCTCAATCATTCCTTTACACTCAACCCCAACTGCTGCACATGCTGTGGGGTATGTCATCTGGTTACGTCATACGTTCAGTGTTTCTCACCAATTTTTGGGGTATTTTGAAATGTACAAAAAGGCAAATGCAGAAAGTTATCACATTTTGCTGCACATTACCTCCATCACAGAAAAATAAAGTATACAAATCTTCTCAGATTTGCCACTGAATAATTTTGTGCAAGCCTCACAATATTTCACCAACACAACTGTTCATCATCTTCAGGTAGTGGTGGGTCCTGTCATCACTGCTGCAAGATGTGGCTGGTGATATTCGCACAGCAGAATTGAAATTTGTCAGGCTAGAAGCAGGAGTACGAATGTGTGGACAGGCACTCCCAGTTGGATGGAAATTCCATTCATAGTAGCCTTCTGCTTATGTGTTGTGGGCAATGACTGCACTTCTGGACACTCGTGTGGTTAAAAGCTGAATTAACTCTCTGCAAGGTGCTGCATCAGGTCATACATCGGAGGATCTGGTTTCTACTGTTTTAATTTCATGGCAGTCAGTGCTGGATTCTGGGCAGTGCTTAGTCAAAATTCCATATTCCTGTTGGTAAGATTGCCCATCGTATGGATACATGCCTCATTCTTAAAAACACAATCCTAGAGTGATGATGCTGAGGATAAAATTTCAGTCCTCTTGGGAAACGTGTGGTGCCCTGTATTCAGGCAGTGCTCTGCTACCACTAATTTACTGGGTGGCATTTTTGTCAGCGCTGTTGAACGCAGTGTTCTTGCACAATGTGAGGTGTCTGCCCTATATAAGATTTCCCATAATGGCATCAGATCTTATATATGATCTGTGTTTTCTAAGGTCAAGATTGTCTTTAACTGAACACAAACAATTCCTTAGTTTTGCTGGTAGACGAAAAACACACTTGATTCTGTTTCTCTTAGCGATTCTTCCTATTTTTGAAAACATGCCACTGAAATATGGCAAAAAAGCCATTTGCAGTGCTTGTCTAAGTATCTTCATTTACATCCCTACACTGAACTTGCTTTGCTCAGAACACATTTCAAATCTGTTTACAAGAATAAACATTCTGCTGGAACACTGTTCTTAGGTGTTACAGTTCACCAGGCAGACTGTCGGTATCTGAGATCACGTGTGCTCTATGTGCCAGGGACTGTAAGACACTACCACATTGTGCAGGGTGACGGCAACTTTTGGACCGCAAATATAACTCTGCGTGTATCAGTTTTCAGTAGAGACTATGCCCCAGTGTTCTGTCAGCTTTTCTTCTAACCGTGACATCCAGGAATGGTAAGCTGCTATCTTTTTGTACTTCCACAGTGAACTGAATATTCAGATGGAGCGAGTGCAAATGCTGCAGGAACATAGGTAGTGTCTGTATTATGTGGGCCACACCACAAATGTCTCTTCAGCATTCTGCCAGAAGGAGGAATGTTGGATATTTACTAAGGGAAATAGAGGATCTCCCATGGGAACACTGTCCACTTGATCAAAGTAGTTGGTGTTACATAAGAAATAGGATGAGGTATGCACATGTTTAAACAGCACCACAATTTCTTTCTCAAACTTGCTGCTAATAACCTCTAATGAGGGCTGCAGGGGCACTTTTGTAAGTAATGATATAACATTTGAGCTAACTAAAAGATCTGAAAGTTCTAGTTTAAGCATCTTCAGGTATTCTATGAAATCCTCCGAATTCTAAATATGATGGTCATAGTCATCCACATGATAAATTTCAAAGCTGTCACGTGGAAATTGCCAGTTGCATCTTGCAGCAGTGATGGTGGAAATCACCACCACCTGAAGATGCCAAAACGTTGTGTCACTGAAATATTGAGGGAGGGACTTGCATAATGTTATCTGGTGGGGAACCCAAAGTGTTTTTGCAACAGATCTATCAGGCAAGCCTGAAAATTCACATATACTCCAAGCAGTAAGTACCTGTTGTAAAATGGTCACATTAGTGAGCTTGGCAATTAATTAACAGTTTATCAATAAATTTGGCTTCATTTTGCAAGAAATTGTGCTGTGTTCCACTACTCCCTCTTCAACAAAACTAATGTCACTTTCTGCTCCACCTCTTCAGCCCGAGATCTTATGTATACTCTTGAGCATTTGTGTAAGATACCTGTTTATTTATAAAAATAAAAGTAACTTCTATCATGACTTTCCCATTTTGTCCAGTGGGTTTGTTATCCTGCTGTTGCCTACTGCAGACTACAAGATTACTGTTGAAGATATTTGCAAAGTTTTTCTTCCTTTTTAGTGTACCAACATTTCACTGTGTGGTAATTGCCTGGTACTGTTTAACGGGTGTTTTAACTTTTGTTTCAGAGATGCAATACAAAGCAAATGCAGTGAGGATGACTTGCTTGCCATGATTGGGGCAGCAGTGAGAAGAAAGAAGAAACAACATGCAGGTAAGATACATCACAGCAAATGTAACTCTATAGATAGAAAGAAAATTTCTGCTTAACAAGTCATAGCAAACATAAGAGCAAAATAGAATGAAAAACAACAGTGATAGAACCTGTGTTTTTTGTGTAAAATTGGATTTAATTTTTTATTTAGTATTCATTCTGATTAATGCCCATTGGTCAACAGTACATTTCAGCCCTAGAATTTGGTTCTGCAAGGTCCACCAGATAACCATATATGGCTGTTGTAACTCCTTTATTGGACTTCAGAAGTTTTCCAGCAACAAATCTTTTTTTCTTTCTTTCTTTCTTTCTTTCTTTTTTTTTTCTTTTTTAAAAAAAAGCTAAAATGCAGAAAACATCATAAAGGAAACACTCACAGAAAAGCATCAGTGTCCTTGAAACAATGGAAACTCCAGTAGGAATATCAACAATGTTGGAAAAGACAGATTACTACTTACTGATGAAGGCTGTGGCTGAAAGCTTTATGTAAGTGTCTTTTAATTCTGCCCATCTGCAGCCTAAGGTATCTTCTTTATGGTAAGTAACAGGCTGTCTTTTCCTTCATTATGCATTAGTGTTCTTTGTTTTTATTGCTGTTTAGCAAGCATTGTGTGGTATATAAGGGATGCGAATAGCGTCAGATGTTGAATCATCACTCTGGAGGATATGAAGGTGCTGCATACTGGTGTGAGACAGCATTATCTGATGAGAGTTTGAAAGAAACCTCATTGTGGATGTCCATTTGGTCGCCTGGTTAAACCTTGCAACATCTGTATTTTTGGAGTATTTGGATCTGACAGTGGCCTGATGTTGGAAAGTAAGGGCATACTCATCATCAATGTTCCAGTTGACTACATCAGACCACTACAAGGGAGCATCACTGTGTAGTGTACTGAGTACATTGTAACCTGTTCATGTCTGTGATTGCCATCTGAGAACAAGTACAGTAAACTCTCGTGCAGCTACACTTTTGGCTAGTTAGATTGACACTTGACAAGTTTTAATTTGCGTGCACCTGGAGCCAAGTATTTGCTGGTGTTTTTTGGCAATCTACTGCTAATCAGTGCACTGGTGCATGTCAAAAGTCCAAGTATCGTCAATTCGTGCGTGTGTTGGTTGAAGCTCTAGTGTGTTTCTTATTCGTATTGCATGGTTTCATGCCACTGCCATCTATTGGAACTCCTTGTAAGTACAGTACATACAGTATTGTTCTATGCAGCGCAACATAGCCCTGTCGAAACCGACAATTAGAGTGCGCCGCCTAACACTTTCCACTTGTTGTCGGTACATCAAAGCTGAGTGTTTAACAGTGAACGTACAACACCCTGTTGTGTTGCCACATGGGCTTGGGTAGAACAGAGGAAATGGCATAGATGTATTGAATGCTTTCATTTGATGGCTGCCACAGCCTGGTTTCAAAAGTCAAAAGTTTGTCTAGTGCATCTCGAGTGTTGTCAAGTTGTGCATTTGTGTGTTTCTGATTTGAGGTTTTGTGCTCCCACTATGTGCCTTAAAGTGTCCAGAGATAAAAGGGGCCAAAAACCATAAAGGACTCAGTCGAGTGTCTGTAAAAAGAACACTGAACGTGACTATGGGCATGAAACATAAAACGAATGTGATCTTGTTGGAAAATGAGCTTCACTCTTTGCAGAGAATTGATGCTGGTGAGCCACCCACAGAAGTGGCTGCAGAGTAGGAGTACAATTACTGATCGGAAGACAAATCGATCAGGAATTGAAAAATTTTGTTCCATCCAAACATTGGGCAGCGCAGTGAAATCTTGAAAAACAATGAGAAAAGGTGCACATCCTCAGTTAGAAGAGGCATTATTTTTGTGGCACGAATAAATAAGAGCCAAAGGTGTGTCAGTTTCAGGTCCTCTACTTTGTCAAAATGAGCTGATGAGCTGATTGAAGGAAAGGAGCAAGAATTCCTCGGAAGTAATGGCCGGCAGGATCGTTTCAAGAAGCGGCATGGCATCCATGAAATTGCCATCAGTGCCAAATCATTATCTGGGGATGAAGCTGCTATGCTGATTTTAAGAAGAAACTGCACACAATCATTGACAAAGGATGTTATACTGGCAATCAACTTTACAAATGTGATGAAACTGGGTTGAATTACAAAATCCTGCTAACGAAAACCCTTGCCTCTAAAGAAGAAGAAATGGCTTCCGGATCCAAAAAAATCAAAGATATATTTACTGTCCTTGCTTGCAGTAATGCCACTGGCAATCATAAACTGTGTCTTACTTTAATTGGCAAATCCAAAACACCAAGAGCATTTAGACACCAACCAACCAGCTTTGCCACTGAGGTACACGAATCAGTCTTAAGGCATGTATGAACAGTGCCATCTTCAGAGAGTGGTTCCAGGCAGAGTTTGTTCCAGCTGTAGTAAATTACATGGCAGGAAATGGACTTCCTTGAAAAGCGCTACTTCTTGTGGACAATGCTCCTTCTCACCCAGGTGATCTGCAAGATGGGGATATCAAAGTTGTATTTCTCCCACAAAATGTCACATCTCTATGTCAACCGATGGACCAAGGTATTCTTGAGGCGATGGAAAAACATTACAGACGCAAGATGCTGGAATACTTAATAGACGTGATTGATGCTGCAGATGATTTTGTGGAAGCTCTTAAAAAATCGATGTTTTAAGTGTCATTCATTGATTGCTGAAGCTTGGAGTCTAATTCCTCCACTTCCTCTTGTTAGGTCTTGGAAAAAACTCTTAGATCGTAAGGCAACCTAAGTGGTGGGAAGGAGGAGGCAACACCGAAACTCAAGCTGACATAATTTTGGTGAATTTACTGGAGAAGCTGGTTGTAAAGACACACACTTCGGAGACATTGAAGAGTGGATGGAAAATGGCATTTTTTCATGTGACTGAGGATAAAATCGTCCAAATTGTGACTGATCATAAAGCGTCAGAAGACTATGTTTCTGATGATGAATCAGAGAAAAATATTCCTCACACATTCTGTTACAAAGTGATCCAAACTGCCCTGGAGTACATCAGCCAACAGAAGGAGACGATTTATCCTGAAATAGTTTGATTTCAACATTGGAGATGTATTGTTGCAGCAATAGTTTCTCAAGCAAAAAAACAAAAACAAAAAAAAAATTTGTGACTTCGTTACCAAAAAATAAACTCTAATGAAGCATCCTAGAACTTCTATGTCCATAACTTAAAAAGTTTTTTTTTTTTACTTTTCTTGAAAGTTCCTCTAGACAGACTTTTTGTTCCTTTGAGTAATCTCTAGATTTGTT
This sequence comes from Schistocerca piceifrons, assembly GCF_021461385.2. NCBI lineage: Eukaryota > Metazoa > Arthropoda > Insecta > Orthoptera > Acrididae > Schistocerca > Schistocerca piceifrons. Next base: position 1,119,774,655 of record NC_060139.1, on the reverse strand, counting down.
TCATAATTTTGTTCAGTAGTTTATTTTTTATTAAAAAGAGTAGGTAATAAAATTAAAACTCCTGTTTTTTTCCTGCTGCCAAATAAGGGAGACTTTTTCTGTAAGAATGCAAAATAAACGAGCTTTGTTATACAGCATTTAAAAACTTTGAGTTTTCAATCACAGTTTGGTGCCTTTTTAACACGTCAACACCATTTTTTCAGTAAAAAAGTGCAGGGTTAATTGCAACCGTATCAGTAACGTTTTACATACCCTACGCACGTGTTACGATCGTATTTCACAATATTGACGCAATTTGGAGTGTTCACATATGAAAACAGGGGGACTTTGATTTATCTGAAATTTTCGTTATCAGAACCGGCCACCGTCCCAATCATTTCGGATAAACAGGAGTTCACTGTAACAGACTCCTTGCAACATGCTGTGTCATGCAGCTAGGAGCAGCCAGACTATGGAATTGCCGTCCTGCGCATAGGCTGCCATTAACACCCAAGCAAATGACTGCATGTGAAGTGGTACCATGATCGAGAAGTACGGACTGCTAATGAATGGCATCACATTATGTTCACTAATGAGTCCCAGTCCTGCACTGCTCCAAATGACTATCGTGGAGAAGTTTGACAGTGACCCGGGGAGATGGGGAGAGGTCCCATTCTTCCACATTTTGGGGGGGGGGGGTCACAAAGGAGTCCCATGGTGTGGGGAGCCATTGGGTATGACTTCAGGTCACGGCTTGTAATGGCCGAGGGAACTCTGATGGTACAGCAGTGTGTAATAGTATTGTGGTGCTATTTTTCAACAGGCCAGTGCTTGTCCACATGTAGTATGTGTCTCTTTAAATTGTCTGCGTGATGTTGATATACTCCTGTGGCCAGCAAAATCCCCATATCTGTCCCCGATAGAACATTATGGGACCAACATGGACGTCAACTCCATCCCACTGCCTGTATCCATGATTGCAATGTCCAGTTACAACAGTTGTGGATCACCTTTCTCAGGAGGGTATGCAGCAGCTTTACGACATCCTCCCGCACTGTCCAGGCCAGACAGGGTGCATTGCTGTATTGATAAGTGGGCTCAAACTGATAAGCTCTGTGTAAATTTGACTCTGTTTTGTTGTTGTTGTTGTTGTGGTCTTCAGTCCTGAGACTGGTTTGATGCAGCTCTCCATGCTACTCTATCCTGTGCAAGCTTTTTCATCTCCCAGTACCTACTGCAACCTACATCCTTCTGAATCTGCTTAGTGTATTCATCTCTTGGTCTCCCTCTACGATTTTTACCCTCCACGCTGCCCTCCAATACTAAATTGGTGATCCCTTGATGCCTCAGAACATGTCCTACCAACCGATCCCTTCTTCTGGTCAAGTTGTGCCACAAACTTCTCTTCTCCCCAATCCTATTCAATACTTCCTCATTAGTTACGTGATCTACCCATCTAATCTTCAGCATTCTTCTGTAGCACCACATTTCGAAAGCTTCTATTCTCTTCTTGTCCAAACTATTTATCGTCCATGTTTCACTTCCATACATGGCTACACTCCATACGAATACTTTCAGAAATGACTTCCTGACACTTAAATCAATACTGGATGTTAACAAATTTCTCTTCTTCAGAAACGCTTTCCTTGCCATTGCCAGCCTACATTTTATATCCTCTCTACTTCGACCATCATCAGTTATTTTGCTCCCCAAATAGCAAAACTCCTTTACTACTTTAAGCGCCTCATTTCCTAATCTAATTCCCTCAGCATCACCCGACTTAATTAGACTACATTCCATTATCCTTGTTTTGCTTTTGTTGATGTTCATCTTATATCCTCCTTTCAAGACACTGTCCATTCCATACAACTGCTCTTCCAAGTCCTTTGCTGTCTCTGACAGAATTACAATGTCATCGGCGAACCTCAAAGTTTTTATTTCTTCTCCATGAATTTTAATACCTACTCCGAATTTTTCTTTTGTTTCCTTTACTGCTTGCTCAATATACAGATTGAACAACATCGGGGAGAGGCTACAACCCTGTCTTACTCCCTTCCCAACCACTGCTTCCCTTTCATGTCCCTCGACTCTTATAACTGCCATCTGGCTTCTGTACAAATTGTAAATAGCCTTTCGCTCCCTGTATTTTACCCCTGCCACCTTTAGAATTTGAAAGAGAGTATTCCAGTCAACATTGTCAAAAGCTTTCTCTAAGTCTACAAATGCTAGAAACGTAGGTTTGCCTTTCCTTAATCTTTCTTCTAAGATAAGTCGTAAGGTCAGTATTGCCTCACGTGTTCCAGTGTTTCTACGGAATCCAAACTGATCTTCCCCGAGGTTGGCTTCTACTAGTTTTTCCATTCGTCTGTAAAGAATTCGTGTTAGTATTTTGCAGCTGTGACTTATTAAGCTGATAGTTCGGTAATTTTCACATCTGTCAACACCTGCTTTCTTTGGGATTGGAATTATTATATTCTTCTTGAAGTCTGAGGGTATTTCGCCTGTTTCATACATCTTGCTCACCAGATGGTAGAGTTTTGTCAGGACTGGCTCTCCCACGGCCGTCAGTAGTTACAATGGAATATTGTCTACTCCTGGGGCCTTGTTTCGACTCAGGTCTTTCAGTGCTCTGTCAAACTCTTCACGCAGTATCGTATCTCCCATTTCATCTTCATCTACATCCTCTCCCATTTCCATAATATTGTCCTCAAGTACATCGCCCTTGTATAGACCCTCTATATACTCCTTCCACCTTTCTGCTTTCCCTTCTTTGCTTAGAACTGGGTTTCCGTCTGAGCTCTTGATATTCATACAAGTCGTTCTCTTATCTCCAAAGGTCTCTTTAATTTTCCTGTAGGCGGTATCTATCTTACCCCTAGTGAGATAGGCCTCTACATCCTTACATTTGTCCTCTAGCCATCTCTGCTTAGCCATTTTGCACTTCCTGTCGATCTCATTTTTGAGACGTTTGTATTCCTTTTTGCCTGTTTCACTTACTGCATTTTTATATTTTCTCCTTTCATCAATTAAATTCAATATTTCTTGTGTTACCCAAGGATTTCTACTAGCCCTCGTCTTTTTACCTACTTGATCCTCTGCTGCCTTCACTACTTCATCCCTCAAAGCTACCCATTCTTCTTCTACTGTATTTATTTCCCCAATTCCTGTCAATTGCTCCCTTATGCTCTCCCTGAATCTCTGTACAACCTCTGGTTCTTTTAGTTTATCCAGGTCCCATCTCCTTAAATTCCCACCTTTTTGCAGTTTCTTCAGTTTTAATCTACAGGTCATAACCAATAGATTGTGGTCAGAGTCCACATCTGCCCCTGGAAATGTCTTACAATTTAAAACCTGGTTCCTAAATCTCTGTCTTACCATTATATAATCTATCTGATACCTTTTAGTATCTCCAGGGTTCTTCCATGTATACAACCTTCTTTCATGATTCTTAAACCAAGTGTTAGTTATGATTATGTTGTGCTCTGTGCAAAATTCTACCAGGCGGTTTCCTCTTTCATTTCTGTCCCCCAATCCATATTCACCTACTGTGTTTCCTTCTCTCCCTTTTCCTACACTCGAATTCCAGTCACCCATGACTATTAAATTTTCGTCTCCCTTCACAATCTGAATAATTTCTTTTATTTCATCATACATTTCTTCAATTTCTTCCTCATCTGCAGAGCTAGTTGGCATATAAACTTGTACTACTGTAGTAGGTGTGGGCTTCGTATCCATCTTGGCCACAATAATGCGTTCACTATGCTGTTTTGTTATCACTGAAATAACATCACATACCCTCTAAATTCGCTATGTTTCAATTTGTTTTCTCCCCACCTTCTGAGTGTCTCACTTTTTTTCAAGCAGTGTAATTTAAGACAGACATAAGAATATGAAAATGGGATGGCATATCACATTGCTATTCAACTATACCCCTAAGAAAATTGTAAAATAATGGAGAAGAGGAGGTGCACTATTACACTGACTAGAACGTAAACTTAAAGATAGAATTATATTGTGTAACCTATACCGATGACATAATACTAATTGACAAAAACATCACTGATGTGCTAAAGCAATTTGAAATATTAAGGGAGCAAGCTAGGAAAATTGGACTACTAATTTCACCTGGAGAAAAAATTCTTGGCTGATACCAAAATGGCACTGGGTGAACTTATATAGGAAATGACATAGTATTCGGTCTTAAAGAGTTTAAATAGTTAGGTGAAAAAGACCACTGAACATCATAATGAAAAGAAGGCCATAGAATCCAGACTTCAGAAAATACAAACTGTCTCTCAGTTAACTAAAAGTATTTTTCCTGGAACTCTAAAATCTAACATTGTACAACAGTGATCAAATTAGAATTTCTTTATGCATGAGAGAGACTCTTTGTCCAACACAAGACATGAAAACAGCAAACTGAATTAGAAGAATGTAAAATTGTAGTAAAAATCTTAGGTCCAAGAATAAAAGATGGAATACATCACACAGAACCCAGTGTGAAATCTCCAGGCAAATTCCTAAAAACTCTTGTTACAATGTGTCTCCAAAGAATCCAACTTGTGGGACATACAGAAAGAATGTATCCAAACAGGCAGCTCATTGGATTCCCACATACTTGAAAAATAAGATCCAACTGATGAAAACAAACAGGAAGAGACCTTAAGAAATTGGAATCACCACATTTACAGTATTCTGATGTAGTGATGAGTCACACAGAGTGCAGTTTCACAGTAGCTTGATCGATGCTTGTACTTGTGTGTGTAGTATATGCAAGTGTGTACAGCGTCTCTTCAGGTGCACTCACGATATGCTAATTTAGTGGCCGAGCAGTAAACCGGATCCCTACTTGGTTCCAGTGTGCTGTGCTAATTATTCTTCTTCACTTGACATTTATGCTTGGAGCTGCAAGAGAGGCCATTTTCCAGATAATGCCACAAAAACAACAAATTCTCAGATATCAATTTAACTTACACTCTTCAAAATCATAGACAACATTTCAAATTTAATATGTTGCAGAACACTTATTTCATTGGCTAAGTTAAATTTCGAGTGTGACATGCTATTTCGTAAAAAATAGCAAACGGTAGACATGGATGTTGTTGTGACTCTTTCCTAAGGCAACATTTGTGTATTACACTTGTAGAAGTGCACTGCAACATAAAACAGTAGACCGTAAGTTCAAACAATGGAAACTCCAGGTTGGAATATCAGTAGTGTAGGAAACGATAGAGTGCTAATTACCATAAAGATGGCACGTTAAAATGCAGACAGGCACAGTTAAGACACTTACACATAAGCTTTTGGCCACAACCTTTATCAGAAAAAGAAATAGAAATACACACCATTCATTCACACAAGCAAACACACCTCACACACACATGACCGCCAACTCTGACAGCTCAGACCAGAATGCTAGTCTGTAAGTTTGCTACACAATAAAATAATTATTCTGAGCTACAAGAAAAATGGATTCAAAGAACTAAACTGCTTGAAGAAAAAAAAGGGAAGCTCCCTAAAGCAACATAGTTTCACGAGTGTGCATACCAGTGGTAAATTATGAGAGTTGCAACTCTCTGAAATGGATACAAAGGCCACCAGATTGCATTAGCTTTGTTTGTGTCTCGGATTGTTACCATGAATGGTAGGAGCTATAAGAGATGTGAAGAGTGTAAGATGTTGAGTGATCCCTGTGAAGGACACAGATGCCCTGTACTTCTGTGAGTCAGCATTATCAGTGCGTAACAAAATTTGAAGGGGCCTAATTGTGTGTCTCCATTTGCCAGGCTGATTGAATTATGCAATATGCAGATTTGTGAGACATTCAGATGTGGTAGTGTCCCCATGTTGGACTGCTTGGGAACGTAAGGGCAGCATGCTTGTCAGCAAGCTTCCGGTTGACCGTGTCTGACGAGCCCATGGGAGAATTGCTGTAATGTACGCCGAGCACATTGTAACCCTTTCACACCTGCACCTGTCATGTGATCAGCAGTGAGTCACATTCTCCAAGACCCGCGATGACAGTTGTCAGTGAGTATGACAACGACATAGGGACAGGGCATGTGGGGCAGCATTGGATATGACTTTAGGTCACTCTGACAGCACAGCAGTATGTCATGGACATCCTGCATCCTCATTTGCTACCTCCATGTCCAACGGAGTTACAAGAGACAGAGCAGTGAAAACATATCCAGTTGTTGACTCACAAAACGGTTTTGAGCTGTGACGCATGTAGTCTTCAATGAATCATTCATACAAAAAGAAAAGAAGAAGAAGCTAAAGTCAGAATGTGAAAAAATTGGAGAATAAAATAGATATTTGAAGACTTCACACTTGAAACTCCCAGTTTTCCTATTGTGAAAGTGCCTTTATGACCATATGCATTTCACTGACGATAAACTTTTTTTTTCCCCTCTGGGTCTTGGCTCCATATTTTTTCATCCAGTTGAGTCAGAATACTTGCATAGTATTTGTGAGGTATTGTTTCAGTCTTGCAAGCTAATCTAAAATACAAATCCCTTTTGCATCCTAGAAAACAATGACCACTCTTTCTCTCCGATGAAGTCACCTTGGCTATTTTTGTGCGACTGCTATTTCATTTCGGTCGTCTCTCTTCCAAGGGAACAGATTGGTGCATAGAATCAATTGTGTGTCAGATTGTCCCAAATTGTTTTTCACATTAGGTTGTAGTCAGGCTTCAACAGACATGCCACTCGCTTTCTGGTACGGCCACGGCATCAACTGTTTTGCACATCTTTTTAATTACTGATCTTGCAATATCACACTGTGTTCTTTCTCAGCATTTTCATATTTGATTGTAATTCTAGGAAGTTGTTCATGAGTCATCTTACAGAGACATATGCCACATATCAATTCAGCCACCCATTCCTTAACTGTTGACTACGAAGGAACTCCCCCCATGAACCATGGACCTTGCCATTGGTGGGGAGGCTTGCGTGCCTCAGCGATACAGATGGTCGTACCGTAGGTGCAACCACAACGGAGGGGTATCTGCTGAGAGGCCAGACAAACATGTGGTTCCTGAAGAGGGGCAGCAGCCTTTTCAGTAGTTGCAGGGGCAACAGTCTGGATGATTGACTGATCTGGCCTTGTAACATTAACCAAAATGGCCTTGCTGTGCTGGTACTGCGAACGGCTGAAAGCAAGGGTTTCACAGCCGTAATTTTTCCCGAGGACATGCAGCTCTACAACTTGACTAGAAGAAGAGATCGGTTGCTAGGACATGTTTTGAGGCATCAAGGGATCACAAATTTACCATTGGAGGGCAGCATGGAGGGTAAAAATCGTAGAGGGAGACCAAGAGATGAATACACTAAGCAGATTCAGAAGGATGTAGGTTGCAGTAGGTACTGGGAGATGAAGAAGCTTGCACAGGATAGAGTAGCATGGAGAGCTGCATCAAACCAGTCTCAGGACTGAAGACCACAACAACAACAACATGAAGGAACTGACTCCTAATAAGTAAGATGATGCCTGTAGAAAAGTACAACAAAACAGTAATCTCAAAAAAGTTCAGGATAGACAGTACATTCTGTAGGACATATTAAAAATTATTGGTAAAAGAGACTTGGTGTATTAAATGCAGCTTTTGATTACATGATAATTGAATTGGATAGATAAACAATCTACTTGCTAAGTGGCAGCAGAACACACACATAAAAGAAGATTATAATTAAGCAAGCTTTCAGAGCGAGTAGCTCATTCTTCAGGCAGAAGGGTTGAAGTGGAAGGAAGAGGGGTGAAGGATAGGTCTAGGAAAAAGGGTAGATTTTGAGAAAGTTACCCAGAACCGCAGATCAGGGGAGACTTTCCAGATGGGATGAGAAGGAAACACTGATTCCACATCTACATACATACTCCACTAGCCACCATATGGTGCATGGCAGAAGGTACCCTGTCTCACTACAATAGTCTGAATAAAATTACTTGATAGTTGACATCAATCACTTGCTGCAACCATGTTGCCACATTGGCTACCAGCTACCGTTTGGTTACAGGTGACAACAAACAAGCGGTTCACTTCACAACTTATGTTAAATGTTTAAGACAGAGCAATTTTTCTAGTGGCTGGTGCAAGGTATGTCAGAAATGTTGGATACTCTGTCGACTATTGATTTAAAGTGACCAGTGACTGAACTGGGGCAGACGACCCGTTTTGTATCCCTGACTGTAAACTTGTGTCCTAACCCAGCCGAGAAAATTGTGGTCAACAGTCTGCAGCAGTACTAATATCATGATCGCTTTGTTCATGGCGATTAAAGCTAACCCTTAAGGGTAAACTCAAGACAACAAGAACTCAATTTCAGGGCTGAAAGCAAATTGAAATTTCTCCATGTCATTTGTTACCTGTAACTATCCTTACACTAGCTGCACATGCTGACATGTTAGAAACCAGTGAACAGCCCGTGTGGGCACTTGTTCGTGGATTATAGATGACTGAGGCAGATTCCAAATGAAGAAATAAAGACAGGAAGACAAATAAGACAAAATAGAACAGTCTAAACAATGATGAAAAATGATGCAGCAAAGTATTAAAAATAAAAAAATACATTTAAACCAATTAATTGAATGAAAATAATAATCACACTCTTTTGGTTAGATTAGAAATAAAAATTTTGCTACATTGATGAGATTCAAACCTATGACATGCTACACATTAGATTAATCTGCCAACCATTGTGCTATGCCACAGCACTGCATGAAGTATTTATATATGTGAATATAGTGACCCAGTTGCAACTATGAATTGTAACCTTAAAAATTTCAGTTTCACGCAGTGTAGTGAAAAGCTTATCTAATGTAAGATGATCTCTGTGAATATGATAACTATATGTATGATACTGAATTACACCTTGTGCTGAGTTATTCGGTAGTGTTTGGTTAGTGTTATGAATGAAATGTGTGTCTTTCATTAGCATTGTTAAAGTGTGTTGTTTTTGGTGTAGTTATCATGTATCATGAAATACATAATAAAAGTGTCGGGCTTGTAATTCGGGATACAAATACATCAAGAAAGAATGCTGAACCAGGAATTGGAAGTGACTGGCCAATTTTGGTGGAGTTTGGCAACAGCAGACAGTTCAAGTGTGACGCTGACTACTCTTATTGGCGTTTGAAGTGCCAACTATCAAGTAATTTTAATTCGACTGTAGTCAGTTCCTTTCCCGTTCCATCTGCCAATCGAGTGAGGAAAAAGTGAATGTCTATATGCCTCTCTATGAGTCCTAATTTGTCGTCTCTTATCTTCGTGGTCCTTATGCGTAATGTATGTTGGTGCAAGCAGAATTGTTCTGCAGTCAGCACAGTGTTCCTCAAAATCCCTCCAGGGATTCCCATTTGAGTTCCAGAAACATCTCCATAATACTTGTATGTTGTGGTTTCAACCTACTGTTAACAAATCTAGTATCCTGCCTCTGAATTACCTCAAAGTCTGCTTTAATTCGACCCCTTGCGGATCCCAGACACTCAAACTGTACTCAAGAAGAGATCACACTAGCACCCTATATGTGATGTCCATCACAGCTGAGCCACACTGTTGTAAAATCCACCCAACAAACGAAAGATGATTATTCGCCTTCCCTACCATGACCCTCACAAGTTTGTTCCATTTCATATCACATTGCAATATTATGTCCCGATATTGAAACAATGTGACTTCTTCATTCATGACACTACTAATGCTGGATTCTGGCATTATGGATTAGTTTTTCCAACTCATCTGCAGTAACTTATATTTTTCTACATTTAGGGTTAGCTGTCATTTATCACACCAACTGGGAACTTTGTCCAAGTCATCTTTTATCCTCCTAAATCACTCAACGATGACACCTTCCATACACCACAACATCATCAGCAAACAACCACAGATTACTGTCCACTTCGTCCATCAGATCAGTTATGCACATAGAAAATATGAGTAATAGCGCTCCTATCACGCATCTCTGGAACGATCCTAATGATACTCTAGTCACTGATGGACACTCACCGTCAGGATAATGTAGTGGGTTCTATTACTTCAGAAGTCTTTGAGTCACTCACATGTCTGGGAACCTATTCCATGTGCTTTTACCTTTGTTAAGAGTCTGCAGTGAGGCACTATGTCAAATGCTTCTCGGAAATCCAGAAATATGGAATCTGGGTTTGTGAATTTTGTGATGGCAAAGTTAGAGGAGCAATGCATCTGCATTAAATTTTGTGTGAAACTCAAGAAAACCTTTACAGAGACACACCAAATGATGCAGGGAGCCTATAGCGATGAGTGCTTAAGCCATACTCGGTGTTACGTATTATTCACACGTTTTAAAAATGGCTTTACAAAAGTCAAAATGATCCTTGTTCAGGACGCTATTAGATGTCCCCTGATGACGCTTGTGTCAGGAACGTCAACGAAATTGTGTGTGCCAGTCGAAGATTCACTGTCCGAGAGATTGTACAAGAATGTAACATTTCAATTGGATCATGTTATGAAATGACACAGCATCTTGGAATGCATTGTGTTGCCGCCAAGTTCATTCCACGGCTCATGAGTCAAGACGAAAAAAACTTTTTGGATCTCACAAATGAGAATGAGATGTTCCTTGCGAGAATAGTATGACCCCTGCAGACTTCTTTTTATTTCCAAAGTTGAAAAGGATGAAGTTTTGCAATGGTAGATGAGATAAAAGAAAATTCGCAGACGGCACTTTATGCGACCCAGCAAGAGGTGTGTCAAGACTGCTCCTGGAAGTGGAAATGATATTGGGAGCAGTGTATCAATTGTGGAGGAGAGTATTTCAAAGGAGACAATCCATAGTAACTAAAATATAAGCATAGAAAATTTTGTGGACAAAGTTCTGGAATTTTTTGAACAGACGTCGTATGACAAAAGAGCATGCTGAGTTGCCCATGAGCGATGCTTTGTTCTGATTTGTGGACATAAACTTATTGGTCTCTATGAAACTGATTAGATTCAAACCCAGAATATGTTCAAGAATTCTGCAGCAAACTGATGTTACGGGTATTGGTCTGTAATTTCGCGGGTCTGTTCTTTCGCCCTTCGTATATACAGGAGACGCCTCTGTATTTTTTTCCCGTTGCTTAGGTCTTGCTGCTGGGTGAGAGATTCACAATAAATACAAGCTAAGTAAGGGTCCAGTGCCATATAGCACTCTTTGTAAAACCAAATTGAGATTCCATCTGCAACTGGCGACTTATTTGTTTTTAATTATTTCAGGTGTCAGGGATGCTTACGAGGGTGGTTTGAAAAGTTCTTGAAACAGAATAGAAAAAAAGTACTTATGTCACTGAAACTTTTTTGTTTTTCAATGTACCCTGCTTGTAGATTAATTCACTTGGTCCAACAGTGTTCCAATACCTTGATCCCATCTCGACAATGATTTTCCTCCAGGCCTACAAAATAGTTGTCAACTCAGGCTATCAATTCTTCATTTAAGTGAATCTTCATCCACAAAGAAAAATTTTCAGTTTATGGAAGAGGCACGTGTGGCAACATTTCATACCTTAGTTTGTGTAAGTTTACCATGGCGTTGGCACATGCGTGCGAGCGTGCATTGGCTTGATGCTAGATGACGTTCTTCCTTATTAAACCTGGACTTTTTTGCATATCTTTTGTTGCAATTTGTCCAGAAGGTTAGCATAGTATTCTCCACTAATTGTTTGCCCAGTGGGGAGATAATGTACAAACAGAATCCCCTTCTCATCCCAGAACACTGATGCCATGATCTTCCCCGCTGAAGGAATTTGGTGGTGCATCCCAGAACACTGATGCCATGTCCTTCCCCGCTGAAGGAGTTTGGCGGCAGAGATTCAGCATGTTTCCACTGCTTTGATTGTTGCTTTGTCTCTGGGGTATAGTAGTAAACCAAAGTTTCCTCGTGGTCACAAACCAGCACAAAAGATCTTGTTTGTTTCTCCTAAAACAGGCCAAACATTGTTGTGATATGTCCATTCTCATGCGTTTTTGACCCAGTGTCAAGAGTTGCGGCACCCATCTTGTGAATACCTTTCAGATGACATCTGTCAAGCGAGAGCAATTTCATGCACTCTAAATTGGTGATCGTCCTTGATCATTATGCGCACTTTTGCAATGATTTCTAGAGTAGTGACACATCTTGGCTGACCTATTCATGGATGATCATCATCTAAGCTCTCCTGACCAAATTTAAATTCATTTACCCACTTGGCAACAGTTGAAGACAAAGGAGCAGAGTCCCCTGGTGTATTCTGGAAATCGGCATGAATATCCTTCGCTTTCATACCTTTCTTTATGAAGTACTTAATCACTGCTTGAATCTTGACCCGACCCCCCCTCCCCCCCTCGTCTTTGCAGATCACTACACAGGAACAGCAACAGAGCCGTGTCACTGCCACAGCTCTCTTCCAAGAGCACTGACATGGCACGTGTTTACAGGTAACAGTCCAACGAATATCATGTGAACAACTTGTGCTAGCGCTGGCCTCTTGTGGTGATTGTTGTTAGGTGTCTTTGTGCTATTGTTAAATGATGGTATGTTTATATGATTCTCTTGCATGAATGATTTCTTAAATGCAAAATTTAAAACATTTATCTCCTACTGCCACACCAGACTGGTCAAGTGACTTGATGGAAACCTTTGACTCACTTAGTGATTTTACATAGGACAATAATTTCCCCTGCTTCTCAGCCAGATCTTTTGCTGAGGTATGACAGTGGTAGTAACCTTTCCTTGTTGCCATTTGGCATTCTCTTTTGAACCAAGAGTGCAGTAGCTTTTCCTTCCTCAGTATTTTCCGAATTTCATTGTTAAACCACAGTGGCTCTTTTGCATCCTTAATTCGTTTACTAGGTACAGACTTGTTGAGAGTGCAATTCACGATCTGTTTAAGCTTTGACCATAATCTCTCTACGTCCATCTTAATGGAACTAAGCGATGTCAGTTCTGTCTAAGTGAGATGCTAACATCTGCGTATCTGCTCTTTCTGGCATGAACATTTTCCTAGCCTTCTTGACTGATTTATTAATTTTTGTAACCTTAGTTGTTATGATGTTATCATGATTATTAATCCCCATCTCTATGCTGAAGTCATTGATGATATCTGGCCTGTTTGTAACTACAAGGCCTAAGATATTTCCATTGCATGTGGCATGCCAAACTAGGTGCTCAAGACAATTTTCGAAAACCACATTCAAAAGTGCTTCACAAGATTGACTGCACCCCCTGCAATGAAGCCATAGGCTACCATCTATACTCAGTAGGCTAAATTCACCTCCAACTAGTATTGCAAGATCTAGGTATTTACGTGCTACTGTCTGTAGACTTTCTTTGAATGGCTCCAAAACTGTCATAGCAGAACCGGGTGGCTGATTAAAACGTCCATTAATTAACGTGATTTCACGTAGACTTGTTATACGCAACCAGATAACTTCACTGTCACAATCAGCTTTGACCTCAATAGAGACAATGGACACTCCCTCTCCTACAGTGTCTAACCTGCCTTTCCGATATATATTCCATTAATCACTAAATATGTCAGAGATTTCTACTCTGGGTTTCAGCCAGCTCTAAGTCTCTGAGAATAATTTGAGTGCGAGACTTTCCTGGATGGCAGTAAATTCGGAAACTGTGTTACAAGTACTTTGACAACTGATAAAATTTTGACAATCTACACTGGAGTGAATTCAAAAGATGAACCTCAACCAACATTGAATGTATCTTGGTGATAAAGAGCCCAAATAAATAAATTGATGACTTTATTCCATTTCATCTGATTGAATGAAACACACACAGCATAACTACTCAGAAAACAACTATAGTGCTGATTACATTTACTATCACACATGTAGCACTCTGAGAACATTTCACCTTGTCATAGTAGTCCTGTGATTTGGAACTAGGCAGTGCTTCATTTCACAAAGCGAAAGGAATGGCTTCTGTAAAAAAAAAAAAAAAAAAAAAAAAAAAAAAAAAAAAAAAAAAAAAAAAAAAAAAGAAGAGGAAATAGTGGTTGCTGGTGTTTTTAACACTATCATTCAATTTAGTTCTTACTGTGAACTTTGCAGCTAGGATATGTAAATGCTCTGAGACTGCTATTGATAATATCTTTATGAACAAATCTAGGGGAAAAAAGTCATATCACAAAACCAATAGTAAATGGACTATCTGATCACGACGTGCAGCATCTTGTGTTAAATGTTGAAACTTGTCAGGACAAAAAAATATTAAATCTGAGTACAGGAGGATAATAAATAAGCCAGAAATTGAGGAATTCAGGAAATTCCTCAAAGACATGAACTGGAGAGATGTTTACCTGACTCAAATGGAAAATACAAAGCATTTATTAATAAAGTTACCTCCTCATTCGAAAATTGTTTTCCTCTAAAGGTAACTCAAATCACACAGAAGTCAAAAGATAAACCATGGATTACACAAGGAATAAAGATATCATGTGGGGCAAAAAGGAGACTGTATCTACTATCTAGGAACATTTCTGATATTAGCATTGTAATGCATTACAAAGAATACTGCAAAATATTGAAGCAAGTAATCCAGAAATCGAAGTAGCTTTGTTAAGAGAAAAAGATAATTGTATCGGGCAACAAAATAAGAACTGTATGGGATATAGTGAAGACAGAGATAAGTGGGGCCAAAAAGGAAGTGGAACAGATAGCTCTAAAAGTACATGAGACTTTGGTAACAAGTGCATGTAGTGTTGTAAATCTCTTAAGCAAGACTTAATTTTTGTTACTGACAGCTCGGGGTTATCAGGTTCGGTGAATGGTGCAATGGAGTATCTGGGACCAGTCTTTGAAGAACATCGTGTAGAACCTATTCCAGGAACTTTGAATTCCAACCATTGCTTCTCAGTATACTTACTCCTTAATGAAATTTGTTGCAAGTTATATATCTATATTTCCAACAAATAGCTCAATACATATTATCAATACTAGGAATAAGAACAATCTACATAAAGACCTAAAATCACTTATGTTGGTCCAAAAGGGGGTCCAATATTCAGGAACACACATTTTCAATAAATTACCAGCAACCATTAAAAACTTGGTTTCAGATAAAGCACAGTTTAAACAGAGTTTGAATGACTTTTTGATAGGCAATGCCTTCTACTCTATAGATGAATATCCTAACAGAGACTGTTAGGCCAGCGTAAGTAAAAATATGTTAGATTTAAGTTTTGACAGCACTTGGTTGCAACAGTCAATATTAGGTATTTTGTGTATGATAAATTTATTAATAGTGCATAACAATGTTTTATTCTGACAGCGTATTAATTCTGTAAATATTAGCTTTTCCAGTTTACTGTATTGTATTCACCTATTTTGACAATCTCGTGACAAATGATCAGGGTAGTATTCATTATATTAAAATGTTTTGTGTTATACATTCTGACATGTTCCACACCCTCGAGAATCATCTCATTTTTTTGGTGTATGTAACGAAAACTGAATCAAATCAAATCCAATAACCATCTCTCGTCACGTAATAACTTCACTTCTTCTTCTTCCCTTGTCGTCTCCTGTTTTTCCAGTACTCGTCCATCTCCTACTCATGTTTTTCCCCCTTTATTCTATTCGTGTTGTTCTCAATCCCCTATTTCTTCTGCATCGAAAGCCTTTTATTTTTATTTATTTATTTATTTTTTATATCGAAGTGAGTCTCTACGGACTGCGTGGTAATAGCCGACTTCACTCTAGTGTCCAGGTCTTGTTCTTGCTCCAGCTTTGACTTCCTGCCAGTATCTTCTGAGCCCCTCCAAGAAGTGCCTTTTTATGCTCTTCAGATAATGGTCCTCACTGTCTTTCGGATGTTGATGCCATGTTAAAACCTTGGTAGTTGGTCACCAATCTTCTAAATTTGTTCCTTTCAGGAATTTCTCTCTGAGATACCAATCTGCTTAAGATCTTTTTCACATTCTTTGAACCATCTCAGCCTCGTTTTCTTAGATAGGATGAAACTCCGTATTCTTTTTGTTAGTCAATCACCATCCATTTTCATGAGATGACCATAAAATAACAATCATTTCTTCGTAATTGATGCTGTGATAGGTTCTGTCTTGCTGCACGAGTCCTCATTTGCTCTCATTCGCCATTGTCCATCGGCCCATCTATTACCTTAGGATTTTCCTTAATATCCTACACTCACGCTTTTCCAGCCGCTCAGCTTGACCTTGTCTATTCGTGGTCAAAGTTTTGGATGCCCTCAGGTTTTACAACTGTATTATAATGTTGTAACTTGGCCCATATACTCATAGACTTTTTGTTGTAAGTATTCTTTGTCAGTTGGTATGCTTGGTCTAACTTCCTCATCCCGACAGTTGCTTCTTCTTTTAATCCATTCTCTTGGTGGATGACTTCACTGAGATACCTGAAATTCTTAACTCATCCGATTTTTTCCCAGGTTGGTTATCATCCATTCAGGTCCGTCACAGATGTTCGTCATATATTTTGTCTTTTGAATAGAGATCTGGAGTCTAACTTTTTTCAGCAATTTCTGACAGCCTATTTATCTTGTTGACTGCTGACTCTATGTTGTTAGCAAAAATGGCCAGGTCAGCCGCAAAATCTAAGCAGTCAATGCACACCCCTTTGTTCTTAGGACCAAGTTTGAACCACTCTTCATTTGTTTCTTCTTGGGCTAATAACTTTCTCCACTCTCGAATGACCTTTTCCAAGACACAATTGAAAAGGAGAGGGATAGTCCATCTCCTCATCATATGTCCGTTCTGATTGTAAAGGGTTCAGATACCTCACCCATAAATTTAATTTTTGACACTGTGTTAGTAAGAGTTTGTTTGATCAGCTTTCTTGATGTATTATCCACCCCAAACTTTTCCAAAATATTCATTAATGCCTGTCAGTCGATGGAGTCATATACTTTCTGAAAATCAACAAACATGACCACATAGTTATTTCTTCCATTTTTTTTGTACCTGATGATGTTCTTCAGGTTAAAGATCTGTTCTGTGCAAGAATTGCCCTTTCGGAAACCAGCTTGATAGTCCCCAATCAGTTGGTTACAATAATCTTCTATTCTATTCTGTATCACTTTGGAGAGAATCTTATATGGAACAGATACTAATGAGGTACCCCTATAGTTATTGACATTCTATTTATCACCTTTTTTGTGTAGACAATGGATTAAAGCTGACTGCCATTCAGTTGGTATCATCCCAGCTCTCCAGATCTCCTCAAAAAGTTGGACTAGTATATCTAGAGTTTCATTATTTGCCAGCTTCAGTAGTTCCACCACTATTGAATCCTCTCCAGCTGCCTTATTATTCTTAAAGTTGTTGATGATCTCTTTGGTCTCCTCTTCACTAGATGGAGATGAGGGGTAGTTTGTGGATTGGGGCACATACAGGGAATCTTTCTTTCGGTTCATCACAATTAAGTAGGTTTTCAAAGTAACAAGACATGATCTTGCAGTTTTCTTTGTTGGTCAGGCCGAGTGTGGTGTGCATACTGTAAGACCTACGGTACACACACCATCAGATTATTTGACTTGTTGCTATAATGAAGTAAGCGAGTGTCAGCAATATGTCTCGTGGTCTTATCATGGCGTGTTTATCTTCTGCCATTAGGTCAGACGATAGAAATGCCACTTGCATGCTTAGAGTTGCAGATTGACAGTGACCAACTTTAAACAGAACTTGATTAATTTTCACACACATTTATTAAAATAATAACAAATATAAAAATTACTTAACTTGGTTCTGGATGCTATTTACAATTGACAATCTGAAGTTCCTTTGGTATTGGTACCTTAATCTTATTCTCACATATATCTCGGATACTTGACAAAAGTGTCTATACATTTATCTTCATGGCTATGTACAGGAATATGGTAATCTTATTAGGTGCAGACTGAATCTTGACTATGGACTGGTATAGACAATTGTAAAACTCGTACAGACTGGTACAGACTAATGCAGACTGGTACAGACTAATGCAAACTGGTGCAGACAAATGCAGACTGACTGATCGAAGGTCTTTACACTCATTATAATACCTCGCACATTCATGTATCACTGCGCAAGTGTGATGCGTGAGGAGAAAGTGTTCTATGTTAGCAGCAATCTCATTGGCTGCGTTACATATTAATACGTGGATTAGTGGAAGCAGAATTTGGTCCGTCTCTATGGCAGCGCCATCTCGTCGTGCGGAGATGGACGAGCACTGCGCCTGCGTTGTTGTGCCTAGCGGGGCGCACTCTAGTGGGAAATTTGTGTACGCGCTGAATACGCGGAACTATGTACACAACACTGAGCTTTTCATTTTCGCCTCTAAAACAAAAACTAGGGGGTCGGTATCCTTTCAAATTCGATTTGAACGTCTGATAGAAGTCTCTGACATTGTTTATCTGGAAACGTTGATCGATCTGTTCTAACTGCTGTTTCTCATGCAATTGCTTAGCCCTTCATGGAGTTCTGGCTGCATATTTTCGAACTTCATGGAATACATCAAAATCATCAGGTCTCCTGGTAGAGTTCCACTTTTTCCATGCACTTGCTGTTTGGGCCACCACCTCACCACAAACCTCATTCCACCATGTATGATTCCTCTTTTTAGCTGTCAGGATTGTAGTATTAGCTGCTTGTTGGATCATGGAGGCAATGTCTGCCCATTTATGGGATTCAACTGTCAGTTACTGGTGGCATTGTTCCAATATGTTTTGATTGATTTTGAGCTTCGCAATATCATATTTATGAATTTTATTTCCAGTTTTCACGGTCTTATTGAGAGGGATGAAATTAATTTTGATCTTGGAGAGGTGATGATCCTTTTAAATTCAGTATTTTATCTGTAAAAAGGTTTCTTTCTATTATTTCTGATTGTTTGATGTTGTTTCTTTCTTATTTCTGCAATCCATGCTATCATTGATTCCTTCTTCCAGAACTACTCATTCAGTAGAGGTCTCTAAAAAAAGATTAATCTTCTTTTAGCCATTACTTCTGATATTTTCTCAAAATTTTTGTAGATCTCCTCATTACTTCTCATTTTCCAGCCATCTGTAGCTTGTATTGCAACCATTATTTTCTAATAATGCTCCTTTGAGGAACCTCTGTTCTGTCCAGCTTATAGTTCATCATTAGGCATCCTCATCCATATAAACATCCTGGTCATACCACTGTGGGATAGTGTTTTAGTTTTGTTTTTTAGTTGTACATTTCTTGTTGTAAATATCCTTTGTCAAACGATTTGCTCTCTCCAGTTTGCTGACTCTTGCATCTACTGTTAATTCTTCTAGTCCATTTTGTTGCACAGTTTGTCCAACATATTTAAATTTACTTACTAATGCTATTTTACGTTTTTGTTTTTCTAAGAATGTTGATGCATTGCTTGAAATTGTCATCAATGTTGGTTTTTCGGCTGAAATTTTGGGACCAGCTCTCTTTGCTATTTCTTCCAAAAGATTTCTTTCAATAACTGTCTGTCAGATTTTTTGAAAATATATCAGAATCATCTGCAGAAGCCAGGCAGTTTACCTTAATTCCATTTGTTTTTCGTCCTAAAATTATTGGTTCAATTTTGTGATTTTTTTCTCCAAATTCCAGATACTTTCTATTTTTTCTAGAATGCAGTGTTACAGTAAAGGTGATAAACTGTCCCCTTGTCTAACACCAGTTTTTATTTCAAATGGTTGAGATACTTCTCCCATAAATTTAGCTTCAGTCATCCTATTTGCTAGTGTTTTGAGGGTTATGTTTGCTTTAACACAAAATTCTTTGATGATTTTACCTATAATTTCTCTGCCTACCAAATCAAATGTTTTCTTGAAACCAATACATGATACTATTATAGTTTTGGTGATTAACAGTCTGTGGAGAATTATCGATTTTCTAATAAACATCTGTTCTGTGCAGGGGCTTCCCTTTCTAGAGCTCCTTGAGATTCTCCCAGTTATTTGTCTAAAGTTTCTACAACTCTGTCCAGAGAATTTTTGATAATATTTTGTGTACCACTGGCAGAAGTGAGGCATCTCTGCAATTGTTGACATTTTCTCATAGCTGTGGATTAATGCTTTCCATAATCTCTTCAGCTTTCCAAATGTTCTCAAACAGCAGTTTTAGATCATTTGTGTGTTCTCACTATTTCAATAATTTTGCTGTAGTGGAGTCTTCATTTGTTGCTTTGAAGTTTTGGAATGATTTGATGGCTTCATGAATTTATTGCTCTGTTAGTGGAAAATCTTCCTCCAGATGTTGTGGGACTGCTATTATATATTGCTACAATTTATTTATTTATTTCTTGTTCCGTAGATCCAGTTAGGAGTCAATCACAAGGATATGGAACGTGTCAAAATGTGCTGTTATTATTATTATTGTTGTTGTTGCTGTTGTTGTTAGGTTGCCTGTTCTTCAGCACTTTCTTTCTGTTTCCTTTATCTATTTGCCGCCATTTTAGCCCATTTACCGGTATTTTCAGCTTGTTCTTCACTTATTTGACCTTTTGGTGGCTCCTCTTGAAGAGATCTTATTTCTCAGCATTTAAAATTACATCATCTGCTGCTCCTTCGCAACTGAATTTCATCATGTCCAGTCTAGTTTTTTCATTCATTTAACCATCCATCTTCCTTGACTCAAGATCCTGAATTTTCATCCTTAATTCTTGAACAGTCTCATTTCTCTTTTTACGTTTTCCACATGAAGAAACTTTTGGTGCTCTAAGCTAAGATTAGTATCAGTTTTTTTATTTGTTTCTGCCTATGGCTGCTATATCTCTTTAGTTAGAATATTTTCTCTCTCTGTATTTGATTATAGTCTAAGTCTTAATATTTTTATAAGTAATCAAAATATTCACGGGTATGCTGCCGGTCTATAGTGTCCAACGGGCACAATATTTCGGCGATCAAACACGTCGCCATCATCAGGTGAACTGACGGACTGAGCTCCTGTGAACGTGCCGGCACGGCGATCCGTACGCTATGGCTGCTCAGAGGGAACTGGGTTCGGTCGCGGCGGCGGCCGATTTAAATACCCTCCGCCCGCGGCGCGCTCCCTCCGCCGTCCGCGCCCAGCGCCACGGTCGCGCGGTGGAACAGATTGCGACGGCGTCTGAGATGACGTCGGTGTGATGGCTCTGTCCGCCGTGGTCGTCACAACTATACGTCTGCTCGATTTACTCTTGATTAACCCGATCGCTGGTTCCCAAGCCTTGCTAAGATTATAGCCACAGTCACGGTTTATGAGGTCGTCATTGGTGCGAATTTCGATGGCCTCTCTAACAACGCTGTCCCAGTATCTCGACGTCTGTACCAGAATCCTCGTGCGGTCATACTCCATGGCGTGATTTTCCGACAAACAATGTTCAGCGACCGCCGACTTGCTCGGATACATCAGTCGAGTGTGCCTCTGGTGTTCACGGCATCGATCCTCGACGGTACGCATCGTCTGACCAATATACGACTTGCCACATTGACACGGAATCTGGTACACGCCGGCCTTCCTCAAACCGAGGTCATCTTTGGCGCTCCCCACCAGTGCACGAGTTTTATTTGGAGGACAAAACACAGTTCCGACCCGGTGTTTCTTCAGAATGCGGGCGATTTTCCCCGAGAGTGCGCCTGTGTATGGAATAAGTGCAGTGCCTACCTCCTCCCTCGTGACTTCATCCATCTCAACAGGTTGTGCTGCAGTGGTTGGGCGGAGAGCACGTTGAATCTGCCACTCTGAGTACCCATTTTTTCGAAATACAGTTCTCAGATGTTCCAATTCCTGGGGTAGACTCTCTGCGTCAGAGATAGTGCGCGCCCTATGTACTAGAGTTTTAAGTACCCCATTCCTCTGTGAAGGGTGGTGGCAGCTGTCTGCATGCAAATACAGATCAGTGTGCGTAACCTTCCGATACACCCCATGACCTAGGGTGCCGTCAGCCCTTTTCTTGAGCAAGACGTCAAGGAAAGGTAATTTACCCTCCGTTTCAGTCTCCATAGTGAATTTGATGTTGGGGTGTATGGAGTTTAGATGTGTAAGGAAGTCAAGGAGTTTATCCATACCATGTGGCCAGATGACGAACGTGTCGTCCACGTAACGGAAAAAGCAAGTAGGTTTCCATACGGATGACGACAGGGCTTCCTCCTCGAAGTTCTCCATGTACAAATTCGCTACCACCGGTGAGAGTGGGCTACCCATGGCGACTCCCTCCGCTTGTTTGTAGTATTCTCCATTAAAAAGAAAATACATGGAAGTCAAGACAGCCTAAAAAGTTCAGTGGTCTTCTCGTCAAACTTCTGACTAATCAATTCTAGTGACTCTCGCAGGGGTACCCTCGTAAACAAGGAAACGACGTCAAAACTCACTATGATATCTGACTCATCCAACCTGAAGCTATCAAGGCGTTTAACAAAATCCACGGAATTACGGATGTGATGAGGGCATTTACCCACATAAGGACTTAATATTCCCGTCTGGTATTTGGCCAACAAATATGTAGGTGCCCTGATGTTGCTGACAATGGGACGTAATGGTACCCCCTCTTTGTGAACCTTCGGGAGTCCATATAGTCTAGGCGGTACCGGACCTTGGGGTAACAATTTCTTAGCGTCACCCTCCGGTAAATCTGCGTCCTTGAGAAGCGCCCTCGTCTTGTTCTCCACCTTCTTTGTAGGGTCAACGCAGATCTTCCGGTAGGAGTCGTCATTTTGCAGGCTCTGCATCTTATCAGTGTAGTCCTTATGGGAGACAACAACTGTAGATTGCCTTTGTCAGCCGGTAAGACAACAATTTCAGAGCGCTCCCTCAGATCACGAATGGCCGCCCTCTCTTTACTGCTGATATTTAACTTCATCGGCTTGGATTTCGTCAACGCACGACAAGTTTCACGACGTGTTTCCTCGGCTGATTCTGGCGGAAGTCGAGCTGCAACCTGTTCAACAGCACTAACAATTTCTGCGACCGGAGTGAACTTGGGGGTGGGAGCGAAGTTGAGACCTTTCTGCAAAACTGAGACCGCATCATCACTCAACACCATGCCACTCAAATTGATGACAGACTTGCACGGAACCTGCAGGGATGGTTTGTCAAGGAGACGTGAGAACATAGCTGTTTGACGTCCTGTAGCCTTCTTATGGGCGGAATCACCTGACACCATCAATCCAATCCCAGGAACAAGAAGTGAACTTACTAGCCAGTTGCAAATGTAGTTTGAGTAATTCCTGTGAGATAAACTCAAGGCTCCGGCGGGTGAATTGCACTCTCTCACGTACCAATGCGAGGCTGGCTCGTTTCTTGATTCTCTTAGCTGCTGCAGAATCGATGTGATGCATAACCTTAGCAAAATTTGGAACAACATTCTCGGAACGACATCTCTTTAGAAAGGCAAGAGTACTTAGCAAACGACATCTACGGTGGCGCAACTTTTCAAATTTCTTCATGCTGCGATACATCTCCTCCCCGTAAAGGTGTATGATGTGATTCTTGAGTTTCTCCCGGCGTATTTGATAATCAAAATATCCACGGGTATGCTGCCGTTCTATAGTGTCCAACGGGCACAATATTTCGGCGATCAAACACGTCGCCATCATCAGGTGAACTGACGGACTGAACTCCTGTGTACGTGCCGGCACGGAGATCCGTACGCTATGGCTGCTCAGAGGGAACTGGGTTCAGTCGCGGCGGCGTCCGATTTAAATACCCTCCGCCCGCGGCGCGCTCCCTCCGCCGTCCGCGCCCAGCGCCACGGTCGCGCGGTGGAACAGATTGCGACGGCGTCTGAGATGACGTCGGTGTGATGGCTCTGTCCGCCGTGGTCGTCACAACTATACGTCTGCTCGATTTACTCTTGATTAACCCGATCGCTGGTTCCCAAGCCTTGCTAAGATTATAGCCACAGTCACGGTTTATGAGGTCGTCATTGGTGCGAATTTCGATGGCCTCTCTAACAACGCTGTCCCAGTATCTCGACGTCCGTACCAGAATCCTCGTGCGGTCATACTCCATGGCGTGATTTTCCGACAAACAATGTTCAGCGACCGCCGACTTGCTCGGATACATCAGTCGAGTGTGCCTCTGGTATTCACGGCATCGATCCTCGACGGTACGCATCGTCTGACCAATATACGACTTGCCACATTGACACGGAATCTGGTACACGCCGGCCTTCCTCAAACCGAGGTCATCTTTGGCGCTCCCCACCAGTGCACGAGTTTTATTTGGAGGACAAAACACAGTTCCGACCCGGTGTTTCTTCAGAATGCGGGCGATTTTCCCCGAGAGTGCGCCTGTGTATGGAATAAGTGCAGTGCCTACCTCCTCCCTCGTGACTTCATCCATCTCAACAGGTTGTGCTGCAGTGGTTGGGCGGAGAGCACGTTGAATCTGCCACTCTGAGTACCCATTTTTTCGAAATACAGTTCTCAGATGTTCCAATTCCTGGGGTAGACTCTCTGCGTCAGAGATAGTGCGCGCCCTATGTACTAGAGTTTTAAGTACCCCATTCCTCTGTGAAGGGTGGTGGCAACTGTCTGCATGCAAATACAGATCAGTGTGCGTAGCCTTCCGATACACCCCATGACCTAGGGTGCCATCAGCCCTCTTCTTGAGCAAGACGTCAAGGAAAGGTAATTTACCCTCCGTTTCAGTCTCCATAGTGAATTTGATGTTGGGGTGTATGGAGTTTAGATGTGTAAGGAAGTCAAGGAGTTTATCCATACCATGTGGCCAGATGACGAACGTGTCGTCCACGTAACGGAAAAAGCAAGTAGGTTTCCATACGGATGACGACAGGGCTTCCTCCTCGAAGTTCTCCATGTACAAATTCGCTACCACCGGTGAGAGTGGGCTACCCATGGCGACTCCCTCCGCTTGTTTGTAGTATTCTCCATTAAAAAGAAAATACATGGAAGTCAAGACATACCTAAAAAGTTCAGTGGTCTTCTCGTCAAACTTCTGACTAATCAATTCTAGTGACTCTCGCAGGGGTACCCTCGTAAACAAGGAAACGACGTCAAAACTCACCATGATATCTGACTCATCCAACCTGAAGCTATCAAGGCGTTTAACAAAATCCACGGAATTACGGATGTGATGAGGGCATTTACCCACATAAGGACTTAATATTCCCGTCAGGTATTTGGCCAACAAATATGTAGGTGCCCTGATGTTGCTGACAATGGGACGTAATGGTACCCCCTCTTTGTGAACCTTCGGGAGTCCATATAGTCTAGGCGGTACCGGACCTTGGGGTAACAATTTCTTAGCGTCACCCTCCGGTAAATCTGCGTCCTTGGGAAGCGCCCTCGTCTTGTTCTCCACCTTCTTTGTAGGGTCAACGCAGATCTTCCGGTAGGAGTCGTCATTTTGCAGGCTCTGCATCTTATCAGTGTAGTCCTTATGGGAGACAACAACTGTAGATTGCCTTTGTCAGCCGGTAAGACAACAATTTCAGAGCGCTCCCTCAGATCACGAATGGCCGCCCTCTCTTTACTGCTGATATTTGACTTCATCGGCTTGGATTTCGTCAACGCACGACAAGTTTCACGACGTGTTTCCTCGGCTGATTCTGGCGGAAGTCGAGCTGCAACCTGTTCAACAGCACTAACAATTTCTGCGACCGGAGTGAACTTGGGGGTGGGAGCGAAGTTGAGACCTTTCTGCAAAACTGAGACCGCATCATCACTCAACACCATGCCACTCAAATTGATGACAGACTTGCACGGAACCTGCAGGGATGGTTTGTCAAGGAGACGTGAGAACTTAGCTGTTTGACGTCCTGTAGCCTTCTTATGGGCGGAATCACCTGACACCATCAATCCAATCCCAGGAACAAGAAGTGAACTTACTAGCCAGTTGCAAATGTAGTTTGAGTAATTCCTGTGAGATAAACTCAAGGCTCCGGCGGGTGAATTGCACTCTCTCACGTACCAATGCGAGGCTGGCTGCTGCAGAATCGATGTGATGCATAACCTTAGCAAAATTTGGAACAACATTCTCGGAACGACATCTCTTTAGAAAGGCAAGAGTACTTAGCAAACGACATCTACGGTGGCGCAACTTTTCAAATTTCTTCATGCTGCGATACATCTCCTCCCCGTAAAGGTGTATGATGTGATTCTTGAGTTTCTCCCGGCGTATTTGATAATCAAAATATCCACGGGTATGCTGCCGTTCTATAGTGTCCAACGGGCACAATATTTCGGCGATCAAACACGTCGCCATCATCAGGTGAACTGACGGACTGAGCTCCTGTGAACGTGCCGGCACGGAGATCCGTACGCTATGGCTGCTCAGAGGGAACTGAGTTCGGTCGCGGCGGCGGCCGATTTAAATACCCTCCGCCCGCGGCGCGCTCCCTCCGCCGTCCGCGCCCAGCGCCACGGTCGCGCGGTGGAACAGATTGCGACGGCGTCTGAGATGACGTCGGTGTGATGGCTCTGTCCGCCGTGGTCGTCACAACTATACGTCTGCTCGATTTACTCTTGATTAACCCGATGGCTGGTTCCCAAGCCTTGCTAAGATTATAGCCACAGTCACGGTTTATGAGGTCGTCATTGGTGCGAATTTCGATGGCCTCTATAACAACGCTGTCCCAGTATCTCGACGTCTGTACCAGAATCCTCGTGCGGTCATACTCCATGGCGTGATTTTCCGACAAACAATGTTCAGCGACCGCCGACTTGCTCGGATACATCAGTCGAGTGTGCCTCTGGTGTTCACGGCATCGATCCTCGACGGTACGCATCGTCTGACCAATATACGACTTGCCACATTGACACGGAATCTGGTACACGCCGGCCTTCCTCAAACCGAGGTCATCTTTGGCGCTCCCCACCAGTGCACGAGTTTTATTTGGAGGACAAAACACAATTCTGACCCGGTGTTTCTTCAGAATGCGGGCGATTTTCCCCGAGAGTGCGCCTGTGTATGGAATAAATGCAGTGCCTACCTCCTCCCTCGTGACTTCATACATCTCAACAGGTTGTGCTGCAGTGGTTGGGCGGAGAGCACGTTGAATCTGCCACTCTGAGTACCCATTTTTTCGAAATACAGTTCTCAGATGTTCCAATTCCTGGGGTAGACTCTCTGCGTCAGAGATAGTGCGCGCCCTATGTACTAGAGTTTTAAGTACCCCATTCCTCTGTGAAGGGTGGTGGCAGCTGTCTGCATGCAAATACAGATCAGTGTGCGTAGCCTTCCAATACACCCCATGACCTAGGGTGCCGTCAGCCCTTTTCATGACCAAGACGTCAAGGAAAGGTAATTTACCCTCCGTTTCAGTCTCCATAGTGAATTTGATGTTGGGGTGTATGGAGTTTAGAATCTGTTGGTTGGGTAACAATAATGAGTCCCTGACTACCAATCCATTCTGTCAAAGCCGCAAATCAATAGCACTTCATACTTGTGGTGCAAGCTTTAGGCATTTCACCCCATGGCTTGGTCTTCAAAAGTGAAATAATTGTGGTTCAGGACGTGATAGGGTAAGGGGATTAGGAAAGAGGTGGTGGGTTTGGTATCAGGAGGATGTTTGGAAAGTGAGGCCATGGGCATGGGGGATGTTGTAAAATGATGTTGCATCCATAGTAACCAGCAAGGAGTCATGTGGTAGCAAAATAGGAACTGCAGAAAGGCGGTGAAGGAAGTGAGCATTGTCTTCATTGTAGGATGGGAGGTTACAGACAATGGTTTGCAAGTGATGTTCAGTAGGAGGATTGTACCCAGCCACAGTTGGACAAGTGGAGAGACCTGTGTAGTTGGGTTTGTGTAGTTTGGCGAATAGGTAAAAAGGAAGGAGTGGTGTGAGGAGGGAGATTGATCCAGGAGTCAGGTTATGGGATGGACTTAAGGTCTTGGAGAGCTGCTGGAGTCTTGGAATTCTAGGATGTGATCATGGTTGTAAGGTTTGTATGCAGAGGTGTTAGAAAGTTGGTGAAGACTCTCAGCCACATAGTCACTATGATTCATTAACACTGTGATGAAGCTTTTATCTGTGGGAAAGATGATAAGGCACGGATTGATTTTCAGGATATGGGTAGCTGTGTGTTACATAGGAGTGATGTTGGTCTCATTAGGGAGGATTTAGGAAAGGAAAGTAAGGCCGGGTTAGAAGTGACGAATTCCTGAAAGATAACCAAGAGATGACTGGCTGGAATGGGAGGTTCAGGGTGGGAGGGAGGCTGGAACTGTTTTAAGCAAGGTTCTATGTGAGGTTTTTGTTGGCTGTTATTAGTGGGATGCATCATCATCATCATCATTTAAGACTGATTATGCCTTTCAGCATTCAGTCTGGAGCATAGTCTTGATCTATTTCTATAGTTTTTATACCCCTTCCCTTCCAACACACACACACTAGCCACCAAGGAAGAGCCTACAGCTTTGATTCAACACCCCCCCCCCCCCCCCTTCCAGTCATACCCTCATACCTCCCTAATGCACATTGAAGAAATTTCCATTGCAGAGATTAGGTAAGGAAAGAAGGTCCTTTACAAGTCCAGCACACTTGAATTTAGGTTTTGGGCTAAAGGTGAGGCCTTTAGAAAGTACCAAGACTTCTGCAGGGCTAAGAGTTGTGGCAGAAAGGTTGACAACAGTTTTACAGGATTGGTGTTTAGGATGTATATATCTCATGGATGATGGAGGAATTTGTTACGATTGTGGAAGATGGAGTAATGAACAAAGCATAGTTAGGGAGGTATGAGGGTATGACTGGGGGGGGGGGGGGGGTTGAATCAAAGCTGTAGGCTCTTCCTTGGTGGCTAGTGTGTGTGTGTGTGTGTGTGTGTGTGTGTGTGTGTGTGTGTGTGTTGGAAGGGAAGGGGTATAAAAACTGTAGATATAGATCAAGACTTCACAATTACTAGGAGGTTTAAATGGGTGGGTGTTGTAATAGATATGTAGAGGTGGAGGTGATGAGGCTTGCACAGGATAGATTAGTATTGAGAGCTGCAGCAAACCAATCTTCAGACTACCACAGCAACAACAAAAAGGTCATAAGATGGAAACAATTTTGCGTCGTAGTATCTCCCTCTGTTTCCACTCCATGTAGTTTTCACTTGTGGTAATGTGGCGTGTGTACAGAGATTTATCGGGTGTTGTTATTTTTTATTGTACTGTATTAACAGGATTTATCAAGAATGGTGATAACATCAATTTGTGACAATAAATCTTTGTCATGTGTAATCTATAATACTGTTGTTCCATTTGTAATAAACAATTTCTTTGATGCTGTTTTCCCAAATAAGCCTAAATTTTACTGTTATTCACATGGACAGAGGCAGAGTAAGACATGGGAGATAACTTCAGCTGATCTTCGAAGATCAGTTTCTTGAGACAGAGACAGTGTCATTATTATTATTGTTATTGTTATTGTTATTATTATTATTATTATATTGAATTATTGTTGACTAATACCCCCTAAAGTAGAGCAGTAAAGCACCATCAATTTTGAAGGCTTTTTTTCTGTCTCTTTCATTTGTCTTTCAAAAACTTCTCATATATTCATTGTGATTCTTCTTCCTCTCTTCTGTACCGTTCTTCCCCGTTTCCTTCTCTTTCAATATCTGCTGAAATTTCTGTTTCCAAGTTTTTTACTCTGTATTTTTTCCTGTCTGTGATGTCTTCTGTGGAGATTTTTAGTTTCTTGAGGTCCTCCATGGTTTCCTATACCCAGTTGGTTTTCACTTTATTAGTCATAACTATATTAAAAATATTCTTGGTAAGTCTGTTTTTGTGCATAATTTGTATGTGTCTCTAGAAATTTGTCCTTCTTTACCTGGTGTTGTTTTTAATCCTCTGTTTGTATTTGTACAGTTCTTTTGTCAATATGTTTATCCAGATCCCCTGTCTCTGAACTGGCCTGTAGGTCTTTCCTTCTGTTTTTCCATCTCTTTGATTTTTATTCTTCCCTTCATTGCTGTTGTTCTGAGGTGTACAAGGCCTATGGTAACTACTGTACTACAGTGTCTTAATTTGGCATTGATGGAAAAACTTGTTATAATTGTTCCATATAAGTCTGAATACTTTATGTAGTTTTGTGATTCTTTTTTCATTGGATGTTGAGTTCAGTCCCATTTTCTGTGTAATCTCTTCCAGGCACTGGAAACTTTCTTCATGTGATATCTTTCCATACTTTGTTACCAGTGGGTGTCTGTCTCTTTACATTATGTCAATGTACAAGTTTTTTTCATGTGAGATTTGTAGTCCCATTTTGACTGAGATTTGATAAAGAGTTTGTAGAGCTTTTTTGTCTTCTTTTCTGTTATTTGTTATGATGGCTATATCATCAGCAAAGGCCAGACATTTTATCTACATGTGCATATATATTCCGCAAGCCATGGTGTAGTGTGTGACATGATTTGACTACACGTAGCGTGCAGTCTTTGTTTGGCACGGCACTTGGAGGGCGACGGTTCAGTCTTCACCCATCTGTCTCTTTTGTCCCATGTCCTGATTATTTTCTCCAAAACTGAGTTAAATAGAGTAGGTGATGGCCATCCTCATGCCTCACTCCTGTCTTTACTTTGAACGGTTCATAGATCTCTCCCATGAACTTCACCTTCGATATTGCATTTTTCATGTTTCTTGTCATATTAACATCAAAGATAATGATAATGTGCAAGAATAATGTAAGGCTAGCATCTTTTTAGTCACATGTTTCTGCTGATACAGCTTATATTGTACACCTGGAAATACAATGTCAATTTTGTTCTGATGACAACACATGTCACCTGGGAATAGTAGATGTACTGGCAATGGTTTCAGTGTCATCCACCAACAGATAGTGTAATGGCATAGCTATCAGAGTGCTATATGTGTCTACCCTTTCATAGGAAATGCTCACAGCCAGTGTGATGTAGACATGTGAAGCAAGCAGGCAACCATGCCAGGAAGGCACACTCGTGATTCTTATAGCCAATGAGTGAGTTTAAAAAAGGGTCAAATTGTGGGCTCCCGAGTGGCAGGATGGTCCTTTCGGGGGAATTGCCACACAAGTTGGACATGCTGCGTCAGTTATGCAACGTTGCTAGTATCAGTAGTCACGTGAACATTCTCACACACGTAGTCGACATTCTGGACATCCACACAGCACAGATGCTCACTAGGATTGTTGTACTGAAAGGGCAGCAGGTGCAGATCGTACGGCTACCACAGCACAGATAAAAGGTCTTGTGAGCCCCAGATGTGTCAACACAAACTGTTGCGCAGCAGTTATTGCCAGTTGCGTTACGGACGTGCACACATCTATCCCGTCTTCCAATCGTGCCTCAGCACTGACATGCATGGCTCGAGTGGTGCCATCAGAAAATCTCTTTGAGGATGGCATGGCACGCCATGGTCGTAAGTGATGAAAGCAGATTCTGCTCGCACACAAGTGATGGTCGTATCAGCAAATGACATAAATCTGGTGAGCACTCTCTTGTAGAGTGCATTCGTCCAAGATACAGTGGCCCCACCCCAGGCCTTATGGTCTGGGGTGCGATAAACTACAACTCTCATTCATCTGTGGTGTTTCTGCACTTGGTACATGCAGAATGATGTTACACCCGTTGTTTTTGTATTCTTGCAACTGGAAGGTAATGTGCTGTTCCAACAGTATAGTGCTGACCCACACGCTGCCCATGACACTCAGTGTTCTCCGAAAGACGAGCAGTGACTTCCCGGGCCAGCATGTTCTACGAGTTTGTCTCCAACCAAGCACATGTGGGAACATGGGATGAGAAGTGACTCGTGCAACTTGTCAACCAACAACTCTTACATGACATAATTTATCTCAGGACAGTTTTTGCCATCTGTACTATCGACTGAATGCCATAGTCAGTGCCTGCATTGTCACAAGTGAGGGCTACACCACATACTAATGTGTGTGTTTTGGCACGGGTCGATACATGCTAGCTGAGAAGCATTTGCAGTATTGATCTGTAAATGTGATCATTTCATGTACTCCATATGCACTGTTGCAACATTAAATCTGGAGTGAATTTTCTTCTGGCAGTGGGCACAGACTTTTACCTCACAACTTTGATACATTTTACTTTTTCTTTTTCTTAGTCTTTATCCCCTGCTATCACAGTCTCAGCATGTTAATGTGGATTTGGCAGTATTAGTGGTAAATTGTGGCCAGATGCCCTTTCCATGCCACCTCCCCACCCCCCTCCCTCCCTTCCAACCCACACCAGGATGAAAGTTATGTACCCTGTATCTGTATGTATCTAATATTATCGTGTGTGAACGTGTGAGAATGTTTTCAAAATGTTTGAGGATCATGTAACTGATGTGGAGTGTGCATACCAGTCTGCTATTCATCTAGTCGGATGTGGACAGCAGCCTAAAAACCATGTCCACACTGGCTCTAGCTGCATGCTAATGTTGGCATCTACCCAGGAGTATTACAATTTCGATAGAGTACAGTAGAGTTTTAATGATTTATACAATACTTTTATGTCATGAATTTTAGAAAATTGATTGAAGATGTCTTTCTGTTGTTGTTTAATTTATGATATAGTCGCAACAGAAAATCCAACAGAATATGTTAATTATTCTGGTCTTGTTCATTTCCGTATTTGTTCTGTGTTAAAGTAATTGTTCAGACGCATACAACATAAAAGTTAAAGTAAGGTCTATGATGGCAGGCAGTGACTGGGCTGTTGTCCTGACAGCAGGTAGGGTGCAGCCTTTGTTCACCGTGGCACTAGGAGGGAGAGGGTTATGGCCTATCACCCCAGCTTCCTTTTACCCCTGGGAAATATCCCCAGGAGTCATCTGATAGCAGGTTGGCGTCACCTGGGGCCATCCTGCAGTCACTGGAACAAGGAAAAATCCCCACCTTTTATGTTTTATGGGGAATCGAGCCCAGGACCTCCTGATTGGAGTCTAGTGCGCTACCCACTAGACCACCACAACCACCGTGCTTATGGGATATGAAATGTCTGCATCTATATGACTACTCTGCATTTCACAGCTCAGTGCCTGACAGAGGATTTATCAAACCACTTTCATACTGTTTCTCTACCGTTCCACTCTTGAGCAGTGTGTGGGGAAAAGTAACACTTAAATTGCTCTGTGTGATCTCTGATTTGTTGTGTTTTATTATAACGATCATTTTTCCCTATGAAGGTGAGTGCTATGAAAATGAAAATGTTTTTGCATTTGGAGGATGAAGTTGAAGACTGGAATTTTGTGAAAAGATCTTGCCACAGCAAAAATGTATTTCTTTTTGTGATTACCATCTCAACTCGCATATCATGTCCGTGACTCTCTCTCTCCTAATATTTTACAATAATACAGACTGAGCTGCCCTCATTTTGACTTTGATTTCCTCCATCATTCGTATCCCATGGTGTACTTGTGCATTGTCATCTTGAAACACAACCAATGATCATCCAAACGTCGACTATATGACAGGACAGTAGATTCGAGGATCCTATCATCATATTGCACAGCCCTCAAATAGCCTCATTAGAAATGAGATGTGTCAGACATCTGTATACCATACTGGCCCAAAACATGACTGATCCATCTGCCTGCTAAACTTAAAAGACTGGACTGCAAGTCTGAAACTCATTTTTCACTGGAGCGGACACAAATGAACAAGAATTCTCTGTGGCTCTGAACAGTAGCTGAGCACAAGCAGACACCATTCTGTTGCATTTGCTTAGCATTCACAGGTGTTCACTCATGTTCTGCCCATTACCAGTCTTTCGATGAACTGTCAAACGAAGTCTCCATCGTCTCTGCATTGGTGAGAGCAGGGGAGAGAGAGCTAAATTCTGGTGTTTCATCAGTGAATTTTTGTCTTCAACTCAAGATCTTTGAGCAGCAGAATGGTCTGAAGAGAATGTAATGTTTCTGATAACAGAATAGATGCTCGTGAATTCCAAGATGTCCACACCATAAATGCCAAATAAAAAGAAATACAATTGACAGAGAGTTTCCGAGGTACTGGGAACATGAGAAAGATGATAATTACATTAGATACTTTCATCAGCCAGGAATGGAGTGAATAAGCACGAGCTTCGTATTTGTTTTTATTAAAAAAGAACAGCACAACAAAGTTCCTTGAAAGTAAACATGTACAAAAATGTATCTATCATGCTGATTAAAATTACGTACATACCCCACAAGCCACCTTAGTAATTTCTTGTCCTGTTCCACTGACAAATAGTGCTAGGAAAAATGATAGTCTCTATGCCTCTGTACAAGCCCTAATTTCTCTTGTCTTTGTGGCCTTTACATGAATTGTAAATTGGTGGCTGTAGGATCGTCCTGCAGTCAGCTTCAAGTACGAGGTACCTAAATAGTTTAATAGTGTTTTGTGAAAAGAATATCATCTTCCCTCCAGGGGTTCCTATTTGAGTTCATGAACCATCTCTAAAATACTTATGTGCTGGTCAAACTTACTGGTGATAAATCTCTGAATTGGTTCAATGTCTTCCTTTAATCCAATGTCATGCAGATCCCAAACACTCAAGCGATGCTAAAGAATGGGTCACACTAGTGTTGTGTCCTTTACAGATAAGCTACACTTTCCTAAAATTCTTGCAATAAACCAATTTGGCCATTTGCCTTCCCTACAACCAATTTTGCTTGTTTCATGTCTTACTGCTTTGCAACATTATGCCTAGGTATTTAATTGACATGACTGTCAAGCAGCATACTACTGATGCTGTTTTCAAACATCATGGGATTTTTTTTTCCTTCTCATCTCCATTAACCTACATTTTTTTATATATACAGCAAGCTTCCATTCATCTCACCAATCACAAATTTTGTCTAAGTCATCTTATATCCTCCTATAGTCACTCAATGGCGACATTTGCTAATACACAATAGCGTCATCAGCAAACAGCCTCATAGTGCTGGCCACATTGGCTGTCAGATCCTTAATGTACACTTATTAGCCAAAACATTATGACCACTGCCCACTGCGAGTTGGATGCTGCCTGGTGGCATTGCGGGCATGTGATGCGGTAACAAAATAATGTAAATAGAGCAGACACAGATGGGGGCTCACTTTAGGGAAATATGGGCTGCAAATGGGGAAATCAGTTGAGATAAGTTATTTTGATAAACGGCAGATTATTATTATGCTGAGCCTGTGACACACATCTCAAAAGCGGCAATGCTGGTCAAATGTTCATGTGCTATCTATCACTAGGTGCTAAATGGTTAGACATCCACGACTCTTCACAGTACTTGGGGTTTGGAGGCATGTCTGGCTGCAATGTAGAATAGATGGTGATTTGTAGCAACTCTGCTGAAAGAGCACAATGCTGGTGCACGCACAAGTGTTCCATAGCACACTGTTCATTGTAAATTCTGGAACATTGAGCTCCGCAGCAGACCACTCCTACATGTTCACATGTCTACCCAACAACATCATCAGTTGTGATTGCAGTGGGCACAGGACCATTCGGATTAAACCATCAATCAATGGAAATGTTGGCTCTTTGGGTGAATCCCATTTTTGCTACACTAGGTTGATAGGTGTCTCCACAAAAACCATCATCGAGGTGAATGGCAGCTCCAAATGTGCAGCACACCACGGAAGCCGGCTGGTGGGAGCAGCATTATGCTTGGGAGACATTCTCCTGCACTTGCATGTAGTAATCGAAGACATGCCGATAGCTGTGAATCACCTATGTCCCTTCATGCTTGATGTCTTCCCCGACAGCGATGTCATCTTTCAGCAGCGTAAATGTCTGTGTCTCAGAGCCAGAATCATGCTACAGAGGTTTGAAAAGCATTATAGTGACGTCACGTTGATGTCTTGGTGGCCAAATTTGCCTGATGTAAACCTAAAGAACCCATCTGGATCGCTATCGAGCATCATTACCACGTATGCAAATCAGTGATATGTTATTTACGTGAATTACAAGACCTGTGTGTAGACATCTAATGCTTCATACCTCCTCAAACCTAACAACAAGCTGTCTGATCCCTGATACGCAGAATCAGTGATGTATTTTGTCCCAAAGATGGACAAACAAGCTATTAAGCAGGTCATAATGTTTTGGACCACCAGTCTATACAGGATGTTACAAAAAGGTACGGCCAAACTTTCAGGAAACATTCCTCACACACAAAGAAAGAAAATATGTTATGTGTACATGTGTCCGAAAACGCTTACTTTCCATGTTAGAGCTTATTTTATTACTTTTCTTCAAATCACATTAATCATGGAATGGAAACACACAGCAACAGATGTACCAGCATGACTTCAAACACTTTGTTACAGGAAATGTTCAAAATGTCCTCCGTTAGCGAGGATACATGCATCCACCCTCCGTCGCATGGAATCCCTGATGCGCTGATGCAGCCCTGGAGAATGGCGTATTGTATCACAGCCGTCCACAATATGAGCACGAAGAGTCTCTACATTTGGTACCGGGGTTGCGTAGACAAGAGCATTCAAATGCCCCCATAAATGAAAGTCAAGAGGGTTGAGGTCGGGAGAGTGTGGAGGCCGTGGAATTGGTCTGCCTCTACCAATCCATCGGTCACCGAATCTGTTGTTGAGAAGCGTACGAACACTTCGACTGAAATGTGCAGGAGCTCCATCGTGCATGAACCACATGTTGTGTTGTACTTGTAAAGGCACATGTTCTAGCAGCACAGGTATGAAATCATGATAACATGCTCCATAGAGCGTAGGTGGAAGAACATGGGGCCCAATCAAGACATCACCAACAATGCCTGCCCAAACGTTCACAGAAAATATGTGTTGATGACGGGATTGCACAATTGCGTGCGGATTCTCGTCAGCCCACTCATGTTGACTGTGAAAATTTACAATTTGATCACGTTGGAATGAAGCCTCATCCGTAAAGAGAACATTTGCACTGAAATGAGGATTGACACAATGTTGGAGAACCATTCGCAGAAGTGTACCCGTGGAGGCCAATCAGCTGCTGATAGTGCCTGCACACGCTGTACATGGTACGGAAACAACTGGTTCTCCCATAGCACTCTCCATACAGTGATGTGGTCAACGTTACCTTGTACAGCAGCAACTTCTCTGACGCTGACATTAGGGTTATCGTCAACTGCACGAAGAATTGCCTCGTCCATTGCAGGTGTCCTCGTCATTCTAGGTCTTCCTCAGTCGCTTAGTCATAGGCTGGAATGTTCCGTGCTCCCTAAGACGCTGATCAATTTCTTCGAACGTCTTCCTGTCGGGACACCTTCGTTCTGGAAATTTGTCTCGATACAAACATACCGCGCCATGGCTATTGCCCCGTGCTAATCCATACATCAAATGGGCATCTGCCAACTCTGCATTTGTAAACATTGCACTGGCTGCAAAACCACGTTCCTGATGAACACTAACCTGTTGATGCTACGTATTGATGTGCTTGATGCTATTACTGTAGAGGAATGAGTCGCATGTCAACACAAGCACCGAAGTCAACATTACCTTCCTTCAATTGGGCCAACTGGTGGTGAATCGAGGAAGTACAGTACATACTGACGAAACTAAAATGAGCTCTAACATGGAAATTAAGCATTTCCGGACACATGTCCACATAACGTATTTTCTTTATTTGTGTGTGAGGAATGTTTCCTGAAAGTTTGGCCGTACCTTTTTGTAACACCTTGTATAGAGAATGAGAGTGGTCCTATCATACTTCCCCGGGGCACTCCTGAGAATAACCCCAATACCCCTGCCTCTGATGAACACTCACCATCAAGGACGACATTCTGGCTTCTACTACACAAGAAGTCATCTTGAGCCATTCACATATCTTGAAACCTAATCTGTAATTTCAGACCTTCATCAACAGTCTGCAGTGGCGCACTGTGGCAAACATTTTCTGGAAATAACAATGTGGAATCTGCCTGTTCCCTTCATCCGTGATTTGCAGGATATATTGTGAGAAAGGGGCAAGTCGAGTTTCACACGAACGATGATTTCTAAATCTGTGCTGATTTGTGAACAGAAGCTTTTCTGTCTCGTGGAAATCAAAGTGAAAATACATTCAAGAATTCTGCAGCAAACCAATGTTAAGGATATTGGTTTGTAATGTTGTGGGTCCATTGTTTTACTCTTCTTATATACAGGAATTACTGTGCTTTTTTCCAATTGCTTAGGACTTTGCATTAAGCAGGAAATTACAATAAATGCATGCTAAGAACAGGACCTATGCCATAGTGCACTATTTGTCGAGAGACCCACTGCTGAAATTTTGACATTATGTTGGCTAGACAGTAGGCTGGAGGATTCAGTTCTGATACTGCACAGCTCTCAAATTATACTTACTAGTTATTAGAGGCATTTGATATCCATAGGTGACACCAGACCAAAACCAGACTGACTCAACTATGTGCTGAATCTGTGGGTCTTCACACTTGAGACATGCATTGGTACCTGGCCATTTCTGCACCCTTCTACAAGGATCATTAGGTATCAAAGAAATGCTTCACATATTGTGAAAGGAATACAATACCACTGATCCAAGTTCCGTTGGAGGACACCCTGTATCACCACTAGTAATTTCCTTTCCTGTTGCACCACAAACAGAGTGAGGGCAAAATGACTTATCTATATGCCTCTGAATGAGCCCTAATCTCTCTAAACTTGTGTTCATGGCCCTTACATGGAATGTACATTAGTCGCAGTAGATTGTTCTGCAGTCAGCATCAACAGCCATTTCTCTAAATTTTCTCACTAGTGCTTCTCAAAAAGAATGTCGCTTTCCATCCACCGGTTTCCATGTACACCACGATTCTTTGTGCACTACATTCCCCGGGGGTTTGTACTGTAGTACATAATGGACACCTAGAGACCCCACTGAATGTGTCGAGATGGTCGTGTACCATGTGTGTCAACACAGCTCTCCCCATTATCTGCAAAAAAAGTCACAGTGCAGTTACAGTAAGTTCCCAAGGTACTACCTGTCAGCTATAATTTGAAGTTAGCAGTCGTCAGTTGTTGTTGGCTCTGAGCAATCTCTGTAGTGCCGATTTTTAACATTTTGTTACTGCAAAAGCTCTGGAATGTTCATATGATGTCGCTGTAGCGTTTGCCAATTGTGTGGTAACTTTCCATGCTGACAAACATTCTTACTGTAAAGTAACAATGCTTGGGCAGTCTTTAAGCATTAACGCTTTAATCCCTTTGCAAAGTCAAATTTTT
This sequence comes from Schistocerca piceifrons, assembly GCF_021461385.2. Classification (NCBI taxonomy): domain Eukaryota; kingdom Metazoa; phylum Arthropoda; class Insecta; order Orthoptera; family Acrididae; genus Schistocerca; species Schistocerca piceifrons. The sequence continues at coordinate 1,119,735,597 of NC_060139.1, read as the reverse complement.
TGATGTTATATTGGACATGTGATCAGTTTGTTTATTTATTTATTTTTGTAATTTTATTTTTGTGGTTTAGGACAAAAACTGTAGTGGTAGTGTATTTCTCCTAGAGCCCTTTTGTGAGCTGCTATTTTCCACTGTGAAAATGAGGCAATTTTTTTTTCCAACTACACAAGTGACGATAGTAGTGATCTGACAACAAACAAAAATTGTTTGTTGTAGCAATTTTTATGCATCTGGTACAGTGTACTATCACAAGATACCAGGTACATCTACAGATGGTAATATATATTCCCAAAAGCTTTGTAAAACCACTAAGTGGTTGGCAAGTATGCTTCCCGAGATTCACAAAAGACATAATTGTGTAATACCGTATTTACTCGAATCTAAGCTGCACTTTTTTCCGGTTTTTGTAATCCAAAACACCGCCTGTGGCTTAGAATCAAGTGCAAAGTAAGCGGAAGTTCTGAAAAATGTTGGTAGGTGCCGCCACAACTAACTTCTGCCGTCGAATATATGTAGCACTACACAGGCATGCTTTGCAGGCACAAAGATAAATACTGGCGCCAAAACCTATGCGTCAGTAAGCAAACTAAAAAAAAACGGGGGTGGGGTTGGAAGACGAGCTTTTTTCTCTGCCCCAAGTTTCGACCACTGCATTTTCATACTTTATCCAACGAAGTAAATACAAATTCCGTATTTTTCATCTCTGAATGTTGCAGCCTTTCAATGTACTATGAAAATCCAACTGGAAGACTGTTTGGGATGTTTGTCAATATGGCCAAGTCTACGTTCTGAATTTTTGTCCTACCTGTGACAAGAGATGGTTGTTAATAGCAACTTTTATGAATTGTGAATCACATGCAGTATTCTCTTCACCATAAGAATAATACGAATGTAAACATTTTGCCATGTATTCCTACGTGTTTCCTGCTATCTCATTTAAAACCTGTCTTCCTAATAAACTACGAAACTAGAGTGAGACAACAGCAAACGCGGAAGAATATATATATATCATGTCAAACAAAAGCGCTGGCAGGTCGATAGACACACAAACAAACACAAACATACACACAAAATTCTAGCTTTCGCAACCAATGGTTGCCTCGTCAGGAAAGAGGGAAGGAGAAGGAAAGACAAAAGGATATGGGTTTTAAGGGAGAGGGTAAGGAGTCATTCCAATCCCGGGAGCGGAAAGACTTACCTTAGGGGGAAAAAAGGACAGGTATACACTCGCACACACACACATATCCATCCACACATACACAGACACTGTGTATGTGTGGATGGATATGTGTGTGTGTGCGAGTGTATACCTGTCCTTTTTTCCCCCTAAGGTAAGTCTTTCCGCTCCCGGGATTTGAATGACTCCTTACCCTCTCCCTTAAAACCCATATCCTTTTGTCTTTCCTTCTCCTTCCCTCTTTCCTGACGAGGCAACCATTGGTTGCGAAAGCTAGAATTTTGTGTGTATGTTTGTGTTTGTTTGTGTGTCTATCGACCTGCCAGCGCTTTTGTTTGGTAAGTTTCATCATCTTTCTTTTTAGATATATTTTTCCCACGTGGAATGTTTCCCTCTATTATATTCATATATATCATGTCATGTTTATATTCGTATTATTCGTATGCTGAATAGTGATACAGTCAGAAATGAAGCACGGCAACTGACTAGATTTTTAAACCTAAGATGGCTCTAATTTCTGTGCAGAATGTAATGCACTAAAGAGGCGTCTGCAAAAATTTTCAAACGGAGAAAATTTTTTGCTAAACTTTCGTTTCGAACATCTATCATATGCAGTCTATTATATGGTTCTTGTTGATCATTATCAAAGAAAGCGGCAGTGTAAGTAACAACAAATAGCAGTCTCTTGCCATTGTTTCGCTGATGAGACGATTCCCCTCTCTTTTTTTTTTTAATTGTAAGCGGCGGTAGCGTGCGCAAAAGCAAGCCACCCCGCGAGCGGCGACAGGCCGTAAACACGCATAATCAGAATGCGACAAACAATGCATGGCACAGTACGATAATGCATTTTGAGTTTAGAGTGATGGAAACACCTATAACAAAGAGAACGGCACTTATCAGATCAAAGAAAAATAAGCAATCAATTCAAACCAGACGAAGCACGTGAAAAAGGCTCTCTAGTATAAATACGGACGGAGAGCCTGACGCATAGCAATGACTGCGTGGTAAAGCTTAACTGCTAAGTTTACCACACGCACCAAACTACTGTAGCTGTATTGTCATTCATTCGACCTAAATTGTCTCATATTACAATGGACCAACTTTGTTTCGGTTTGGAGATGTAGTCTAAAATGTTTCTCTCCCTTGAATTTCGAGTCACAAATTTCAAGTGGGGCTTAGATTCGGGAAAATTTTTTTTCCTTGATTTCGAGTCTCATTTTTCAGGTGCGGCTTAGATTCGAGTGCGGCTTAGATTCAGGTAAATACAGTAAGTGTAATTCCCAAACCATTTTGAGAAACTATTTTGATGGAAAGCATATTTTCCAAGAGCCATTAAAACACTGGGCTGTATACTTCTCACAGCCCTAAAAGCTATATTTCATAACAAAAAGAAAGTAAACTGGTGCAGCGGACTATCACTGGATGCGAGGAGCATGCATGTATTCCCATAAATGCAGTAAAGAAACACAGCTACTGCTAAGTATATCTCTCATGACCAGTAAAAGCCTTAAGCGACTCTTTGCAGCAGGTCGACAGACTGTACAGCCCACGTGAGTCACACTGTCCCATTAACGAATGGAGACACAGTGCACTCTGCTAAAGTAAATGAGAGTGCAGGTTCGCTTTCACCTACATTACACAGTCAGTTGTACTTAGTGATTTCTGGTAGACAAAAGAATATTGAGAAAGGAGAAATGAAGGAAGATAAGTGTTTAATATCCCATAAACATTGAGGTCTTTAGTGTCTGAGCACAAACTCTGATTGTTTCAAGGATGGGAAGGCTATTTATTGTGCCCTTTCAGAGAAACCATCTCGGCATTTGCCTGTACTGATTTAGAGAAAGCTCAGGAAACCCAAGTCTGGGTGGACTAGATGGAGCTGTAGAGAGCAAAAACTGTAGAGGAAAACAGAGATTGGAATACATCCAGCAGATAATTGAGGCTGTAGGTTGAAAGGGCTACTCTGAGATGAACAGGTTGCCACAGGAGAGTAATGCATGGACTTTAACTGTTAGTCGCCCTGAATGTGAGTCCAGTGAGCTCACCACTGTGCCACCTCGCTCGATATATTGTGAGAGAAGTTCCTGATTTAACCATTTCACAGGATGTGGGAAGTGTACTTACCATCAACTGTATTTCTTTACTGTATTCCTGAGAACACATCATACGAGCTCTGTATGCACCTGGCACCTGATGTTAGTTTGCTGCACCAGCTGAACTTTCTGTCTGTTATGAAATGTAGCTTTTAATTGTCATTAAATGTCACTTGTTCCTTTCAGAAGCAGTTGCAACTATATGTGCCACAAAATAATGTTGTTTTGAAGGCCACTGGGAAGTATGCTTACTACCAAAGTAATTTTTCCATGATACAAGGGGAATATACTTACCACAAAATTAATTTCTTTTTTGGACTGCAGAAAGGATACTTACCACCAACTGACCATACTTACCACTAATTTAGTTGTTTTACTATGCTCTTGGGAAAATGTTGTACCTCCTCTGGATGTGGTTGACCTTTTGTGATAATATGCTAAACAACTGGTGTCTGTTTGTCATGACATCAGTGCTGTTGTCACTTGTTACAACAGAACACATTGTTTCATTCTGCAATATATGCTATTGTGACTTGTCTCAGCTCGTTTCTTTAAGTAGTGTTAAATGAAGTTTCTAGGATTGTAAAATAGATAGTCAAATAAAAACAGAAAATTCCTTTCTTCACATGTAGTAGTAACTCATAACAGCTTACTAAAGACAGTGGGAAGTATACTTACCACTATAGTTTTTTGCTCCTAAATCACAAAAATAAAATAATCAAAAATTAAATGTAGTTGACACTTCTAAAATGATACCAAAACAATTAACTTTACAGGGCTGCTACAAAAAATGTGCCCACAAATGGGTTAAAAACAAAGTATGCAAGCTGTGGGGGCAATGTGAAACTTTTTTAAGCACTGTATTTGAAAAATGTTATTCATTTTGTTCCACTTCTAGAATGTTAGGTTTTGTGGATTTTTGCCTGTACATTAATGGGTGCAGATGAGTTCAGTGGAGGCAAGTGTGTCGTGTATGATTTTTCTCAGTAAATATGTCCTACTGACGTTGCAGTATATCTCCAATGTTCTGGATGCATCAAATGAAGTTTAAAAGACAGCTAACTCCTGCTGCTGGTATGCCTCTTCATGTAAATGTCAGAGTTACTATTATTATTCAATACAGAAAGGAAGATTACCAGCTTAGCAATTTGCTGAAAATGAGTTCATTAAAGGGAATATTACAATTAACATCCTGTTAACGACAAATTAATTAGAGATGGGAAGCAGCCCCAGATTGGAGAAGGAAATTGGACAGATAGCTGACTCCATAAAAATTAATACATTTCATACTGTGCTCAAGCACAGGCAATAAAAAACAGTGAGCAAACATGATGTGTGTACTTGTTGCCTCAGGGTCTCCTGCGAAACTGAGGTGCTTGAGTAAGCTACATCACACTGCTTTGTTGTGTGCTTGTTGTCAAGCCAGTTTATGAAGTACACATCCCTCTTCATTTTTATATAACTTTGTTTTGAATGCACTGTACAAGAATATTGAATACCTTGAAAATTATCGAGTTCAGCCATTCATTCACATGTAATATTCCAACAGCTCCATCACCGATTAGAGCCTTCAGGGGGTGTAAAACGAGTAAGTGAGAAGTGCCACTGAACTGTTATTATTCTAGGGGATCAGTTCTACATCATTTTATTTTTATAAATATACAGAGAAGCAACTACTTGAAAAAAGCCAATGCTCTGCTACTTAAACTGCTCTGCCACTATTTTGATTTAATACTTCATGCTAAATGAGCATTTAATTTTACACAGGACACTGTCATCTAAACTTATTCTGATAAATTCATATACTTCCTTCCTGTGCAATGCCCTTTATGCTGTCAACGCCACGTTGGGACTGGTACAGTAGTTTCTGTTCCGTGGAGAACCAACCGTACCTGCACATAGGCTATTATTATGATGGAATCACCACTTCAAAAGGCATTCCAAAGCTGCTGCCAGCTTCCCTCTGTGGAGTAAACCATTTACCATTCCTGCCTGCTCCTAGAGAATATGTTGCATGGCTAAATATGGTTTTCTGTTAGAAAGTGTTTGTGCGTTGTGTATCTGAGGTGGGACAGGTAGGTAAATTCACATATCCAGGTAAATTATTGGTGTACTGGCTAATAAAACATTTTTTACTTTAATTTTGAATATTTGGGGATTTCCAGATTGCTCCTAATGTCGGCTGGCAGATGTTAAAAGGGTGTTGCACCTGAATATAAAACAGTTTCCTTAACCCTAAGCTTCAATGCATATTCTCTATGTAAATTATTTATTTTGTGATTGTTATGGTTGCAAACTTTGCAATTAATGCTAAATTCTCTCTTGTCCATTTGAGCAGCTCAGAGGTCAGCATATCTTGCTGCTATGTGGAGGACCCAGGTCCAATTCGTGGTAATGCCTTTTTCTTTAAAGGGCGAAGCTACTCCACACCCACACTGACATGGTGACCATCACGAAAGTTCTACCATCACCTCCGTTTGCTTCGTTACAATTGAGAAGTGCACAGGATGTGGGGTCATAATGTTGTCCGTAGGATTACCCACTAATACAGGCACTTCGAGTCGACAGAAGTGGTCGAGAAGTGAGCAGAAGGTAGCAGTTTTAAGGGCAGAGGGAGAAAAGTGCCGAGGCAAGCACCACAGGAAAAGAACTTCTGCAATAGTCTGGACAGATAGTAAGAGCAGTAGCAGTTTCTTTCTGTCTGCAAGGGTGAGGTTGTCGTTAGTTTTGGGTATTGTGCGATGCTCGATACCACTGTCGCAGCTTAAAACACTCTTTACGAGTGTCAGTCCTATTGAGGAGGGGTACTCCTGGGCTGTGCACCTGAGTGTCTCCTGGTCCACCTGCAGCATCTGTACTTGTAATATGCCAAGGTCGTTATACAAGTGGTCAATTGGCCATAAAGAGGTTTGGTTGGATATGTTTATTGCCAGTTGGTCAGCTAGATATTTGCAGCTGGCAATGCCATTTAGTTTTGCTGTAATGCAGGGATTCACCAGTGTTTATTTTGTCTGTGAGCTTGTGCTGTCCACAGGTGATTAATTGTCCCTAGATTGAAGTGTTTTTCAGCAGTTGTGTTTTCACCCGTGGTTGTGGTCGTAGTTTCCCAGGTTAAGAATGAAGTGATTCTCAGAGTGTCTCAAGTTCCTGTACAGTCGTGTGGTGAGTTTTTTGAATATCTGTGTGTGAGTCTCAAGGCAGTATTCTCTGTGAAGGTCGACAGTGTGTGTGGACTGTGGTGCACTTCGTTCTGTATCACCTGTAGGTGGCACAGGTGGTCAGAGCCACGTAACCCCAGACTGCAGCTGCATGTATCATCATGGGTCTAATCAGTATCATGTACACGGACCTCGATACCCTCCTATTCAGTGTGCTTTACCTGTTGAGCTTAGAGTAACACTGTTTGAGCCTTGCATTTGCTCAGTTGGCCTGGCACTGAAGTATTTGACTTTCACACTGAAACGTATTGGGCGTGTGTGTAGTGTTATTTGTCTGCAGTCTTAATGTGGGGTCCTGCCCACTCATCTCGTATAGGGTGCCTAAAGGATGCTGCATTCTCAAAATGCTATACAACAATTCAAGCAAACAACATTAATAGTTTTTATTACAAATAAGAAGCTTGACAATGCTTAACCTGGAATTTACAATGGTGTCGCAAGCAATAGGCGACATGCAGTATAAATCCGAGTCCTTTGCTATATGCAATGTTCGTGCAAGTTTGACACACAGTTTGTGGATCACTAATAACAGTTATTGTAGCATTCTGCGCTAGGCCTGTCCGTATACTGTCCTAATCCTGTCCAAATACTGAGTGGCCGTGGCTGGCAGGAGCGGCACTTATATTCTCTTTGTCTAGGGGCCTGCTCCTGTCGTGGTGTGGTCCTTGCCAGTGGGCTATTGGCTGACGGTGCGTTCACTGCCTTCTTTGCTCTTGCGATCTTAATTTTCATTCCAGAGCTGGTGGGTATGCCAGAACACTTAATGTTTGTGCAGTTGTTATGGTTTGTCAGTGAACAGAACTGCTTCACACTTGTCAGCATTTGCTTTAACACACTGTCGTTCCAGCTAGGCAGTTTTGTTTGCAGTTGCGAACTATGCCTGATGGTTTCCAGTCTTGCACTAGGATGGTAGTGTCATCTGCGTAGATGGTTGCCATTGTATTTTGTTCAGTTGGAAAGTCATTGACGTAGAGATTAAACAAGAGGGGCCCTTGGATGCTGCCTTGGGGTACTCCCACTTGTATACTGACTGTTTGCCCTGAAAGTCGGTGTTGAAGCTTCTGTGGGTGAGATATGAGTGTGTAAGATGTATGAGCTCGTCGGAGAGACTAGCAGTGCAGAGTTTGCGAATGAGACGATTGTGCCGTAGATGACTGAAGACCAGGAACAGCGCTCCTGTAGCTTAGTTGGTGTTGGGGGTGTGTGTAATATGTTCTACTACACGGAGGAGTTGTTGTGTTGTGGAGTGGTGATTGCTGAATCCAAATTGCTCCAGTCTCAGCGAGTCATTGGTGTTGCAGTGCATAGTAAGATGTTTGAGAATCATCTTCTCAACAATCTTATTCAGGGAGCTCAGCAGGCTGATGGCTCCATAATTTTGCGATAGGGAGTGGTATTTCCCTGGCTTCCTTAACATCAGGACAGGGAAGTGTTGATGTTGTAGAATGGTATTCGTCATATGTGTGAGATGCTCTATAGCTTTATTCGTGAACTCCTGGGTGACATGGTTTTGAAAGTGATTGGAACCAGGAGCTTTTCTAGCTGGTTTGTGCTTAATAACCTGTGTAATTTCATGTGTAGCAGTATGTATTGTTACATTGCACTTGGGCTGGGTTACAAGCCATGTAACCTCCCGGTCCATTTCAAGTAGCAGTGCTGGATTGGAAGGAGCCAGATTCAGTGTGAATGATGTTCCTAGTGTTCTGGTCATCAGCTCATGCTGGTCTGTAAGGCATTTGTAAACTTGGTGTTTAGTATTTCTTCTTGGTGGAGTGGACAGCTATTTGCCACACTCCAGGTCATGTGGTGTGCAGCCCTGCGAGTGTATTGTCCCAGTTTGTGGTTTTAAAAGTTTTAATTTAGCCTGTATGATCCCCTGGAGCCTGCTAATATGCTGTTTGTACAGCCAGTTTCATTTCGTGTGTTTGTGATTGCCCTAGTTTGCGTGTGTCTTCTGTGATATCACGAGTGTCACAATCTGGCCCAGACAGAGTTGACTTGGTGTTGTCTGGGACCGGCAGTGTTGTCATCAGTACAGGGGCAGTTTCTAGCATTGCAGGTGTGGGTTGTGGTTCTGTTGTTGTGGGAGTGTGCCATGAGTTTGTGCAATCTGTTTTGTTGCATACATACAGTGATACATGGTCCCTTGTGAGTTTTGTGTTTGGCATATGGTGGGGAGTGACATTCTACAAATGTCTTGTTTAGCTTGCCGAGGCAAGTGTAATTGTGTATTATGACCAGTGGGAAGCCAGTCGGTGTAGTGTTCTGCGTAGCGGCTGGGGTAGTGTTGTGTAGTTGAGGTGCTGCAGAATTCCCTCATATTACCGATGCTCGGAACTGGTGTTGGTAAAAGCACGCTGCATTTGCCGTGTGAGTCAGTAGGCTCAGTTGTTCATGTATGTTGCTGCTGATTGCATTTTGGACCCACCAGCTTCCAAGGTCCATCTTTGTTCCACGGAGCTGTCACTTCCAGCTCGAGGACTGCTGTGGTGATATTGAGGGCCTCTCTAGTATATTCACTGGTGGTGTGACTGGTGTTGATGTTGCTTTTGCTGTTGTGTTGCTTTCACCCGTCAGTTGGACAATGAGCTCATGCTGTCTCCGAGCCATTGCTTCTTGATTTGTGGCAGCAAAGTCCAGATTTAGCTGGTTCATCACTTACTGATAGGTGGCAAAGCAAGACAGAAACATCGAAGGGAACAGATGGCACTCCTGCCTCTTGTGCTGCAGTCTTGCTATGGGTCGTCGGATCAGATCTGCTCGGTGGATCTGCCGTCTCCCAGACATAAGGATACTTTTAAGGATAGAATATGGATATGAGACAATTTTACTTTTTCGTCTAAAAAGACAATTTTGCTTTTTTAGTGTACATACAGAAGAGGGGAGTCCTTATGACTCACTTGTGCAAGATGCAATGCACAGTGCAAGAGAGGACGGGTGGAAGACAGCAGCCTGTACTGGACAGTGTTGTCCAATGTGAACGTGCCCCGGACACTGAAATACCCTATTAAAGAATGGGAGAGTCACACTGGGGAAGTTCCAACCACAGTTGCAGGAACTTTGAGCCAGAACTCTTGGCCACCTAGCTCTGTCAAGTGTGTAGCAGCGTGTGCTTGTTAGTGACACTCCAAAGAGTGTCCTGTGGCATCTACACCAGTTTTAGCGTATGTGTAACACAACAATGGGCTTGAACTGTTGATTTTCTCTTATCCTAGCAACCCTGTGGACTTCAGCAAACCTTTCTTGATCAAATTCAATTTCTTTAATTTCTTTCTCTGTAACGTAAGACAAGATGATGCTTGAAATGTTGTCCTTGAATTTAAATAGATCAAGACTACAGTCTGTCAATCTATCACTTTGTTAAAGTAATGTATTGCACAGGGTATTTAGGACTGATGAATGATGACCATCAACTACTGGAGCACATTTATTTAAAGTAGTTTGGATAGTGGGACGTTCATGTTGACCACTGGGTTTTTCTGCATGTGTATATTGACTGAATGGTGAGGTAGATTATGTTTCTACTGGACAGAGCAACACTGGAAGTGGCTTCCATTTGGCCACACTTGCTGTTCTTAATGTTTTCTCTGTGCCGCAGATCCCTACTTCAGATATGTGCCAGGCTCCTACGGTGAAGACACATGTGACAATGCATCAGACATACACAGAACCAAGAAATGCTATGGACTTTAACTTGGTTTGTTGCAAATGATGTTGAAATATACTAGCCAAGCAAACAGAACAGCTTGATATCTTTCCTGTGTGTAAAAAGCTATAATAATATATGTGTTTTACAGAAGAAGAAAATTCTCTCATGTAGTAGTGTGCACAGTAGTAGTCTGTTGTTGAGCTTTCAGCACTCAGCAGCATGCCAAAAAGGAGACACAGTCAGTAATACAAGGCATACAGGATACAGCTGGACACTGATTTGGAGATGGGGCGGTGAGATGGGGGGAGATGGGGGTGGGGGGGGGGGGGGGGAGCAGTTTATGCAGGTAATGAGCAAAAGGTGTTTTGACAATAGTAGCTAATGTACTGCCCTCATCAGAGAAAATTGTCATGTAAGTACCCAGGAAAAATTTCATTTGTGGTGAATGCCCCACAGAATGGCGAATCTGCAAAAATTTGTTAAGATACTTGAAAGAAATTAGTATTTTTGTCATAATGAGTTCCAGTAGAAAAGGACACTGTCCATGAAAATGTGGTCAACTGTGAAGGTTACTCAATGCAGCAATCATTAATAATACTTTATTCAAGAAAAGTTTATGAAGAATTGAGCTGTTGATGACAATACAGTGATACAGTGATACAGAAAGAACAGAAGGAATTTAGTTGTCAATACAAGAATATTAAGTTACTCAACAATAATTACAACACAGAATAAAATACATGTCTACAATCCAGAAGATTGAGATTTCGAGCCGGTGGCTGTTTTCTAGTCTTCAGTTCCTTGTCATCACACGCCAGTTAACTGCAGTTACATTGGCGGTATATCAAACACCAGAGTTGGCCACTGCTGCAGCAATTTCTATTGTAGCCTTCCCACCATGACAGTCCCACTTTGCACTGGCAGTTCGCCGTGCCTAGAGCCACTGAAAACCGTAAGTGAGCTGTATTTGAATCAAAATAACATGCCTTCAAGTGGTACTATGTGTTGTGAGAAATTTGAAGTCAGTGGCTGGCCAAAAAGTTGAGCGTTATTGGGCTTAGAATACTGAGTCAACAGACAACTCATTAGCGTTTTTACATTAATAAATTTTAGGCAACAAATGGTGGAAGACCGACAGGAATTAAGTGCAAAAGTAGATATCACAAATATCACAAATGGTAGCCTCCAACAGCATATTCAGGAATCTCACGAAGAGGAAAAAAAAAAGGAGATAAATACAAAAATAACTAACTTGCTAACATTTTACCCATTTTACAAGAGTAGTTAAGTACTAAGATAAACGAACTATGTGATCTTGTAAGAAATGCTGGTTTTGAACAATTAAAGGAGGTAGGTCAGAATGTAAAACATATATGTAAGAATTAACTAAACAAATGTTTACAAAAGTAAATGAACAATTCTTAAGACACGCAAATGTGGTTACATGTGTTAGAGCAGGGTAAAAATTTGGACATAACAGCTTTACCAGGCTCCACTTTCAGAACTTTGGAGGCATGAGTAAGTGAATTAATTACTCAAAAGGTACAAGAAACAACAGATTTATCAGTCAGTACACTATGGTTCACAGTTGATTTAGGAAAAACAGAAGAGGAACTAGGTAAGCTCTGGGATGGACTTAATAAAACCAGAGATAAATTAAGTAAATGGAAATTTTATGAAAGCAATCGCCTTTCACCAGAACTATCGGAAGAATTAAATTTAGATGGAGAAGATTTAAGATTTATTTACACTCTCAACCTAGGAGGTGGTGCTAGTATTTCATCTGGAGGGCATCATAAAACACTACTGACACAATGTCTCTCACATGGCCTGGTGTAGTATTATTTAGTTAATAAGAGTATACAAGGATTTTATTTACATTGGTATTAATTATAGTCACACTACTTATTTATTCATGTGTTATTTAAAAATACCAGGTGACAAGAAAAGTGGAACTCAGAATATTGGGGACAGATTAACATACTATGCAAGGAAGAGATTGCACCAATAATAATCAAGACCCTCTTGAACGGAAAAGGAGGCCTCTACAATATCGACACTGTAAAGAAGAATATTACATAAAAACGAAGTACTAGGCTAGACGAACAACTGCTTGTCACATTCTGGGATTCTTATATACCCTACAGATATTGCAAGTATCTTCAGATTTCGTACAAACAGTAGCTCAAGTAGCATTTACTGGTCTCAAATAGATTACTAATTGGTATGAAGATCATTAGGCCACTTGCTGTACTTTATGTTTTCCCTGTGCAGCAGATTACCACCTCAGAGTTGTGACAGGCTCCTTGGAAGAAGACATTCTTGACAGTGCTTAAAAAAGTCATGGAACAAAAGAAACCTGATAGTAGGGTGTGTTCTAATCTGTAACTCTGTTCATTGCAAATGTTGTCAAAATGTGCTTATCAAGCAGACAGAATTATTTGAAGTCTTTCTTGTGTGTAAAAAGCATTACAATGTTTGTCGTTTACAAAAGAAGAAATTTCTCTCATTTAGTAGGGTGCACAGAAGCAGCCTGCTGTAGAGTTTCCAGCACTCAGCAAAAATGAAAAAGCAGTGATATGAAGCATACACGGTGTACCCAGATGTCAATTTGGGAAAGAGGGAGAGAGAGAGACAGAGAGAGAGAGGGGGGGAGGGGAACAGCAGGGGGAGCGGTGGAGAGAGAGAGAGAGAGAGACAGAGAGAGAGAGAGAGAGAGAGAGAGAGAGAGAGAGAGAGAGAGAGAGAGAGAGAAGGGTAGCTTGTCAGACCATGACTTTTTTTTTATTTGTTTTCTTTTTTAAAGAACCAGTTTCTCTATCAACTCTTCTACAGTTGAATGATGCATCTCTACAACATTCTTATTAGTATAAAACCCTGTTTGTACTGTATAATTTCTTCTGGGTCATATTCTTTTAAAAACATGTACTGAATAAGATTCGAGGTCAGGTTATACAGGACATGGTTCACAATATTGCAGCATGCATTCTTTGATTCCAAATGGCACACAGTTTTCTTCATTAATTCCTCATAGTTACCATCCTTGATAGCAGCTGCAGCCAACACCAGTTGGCCATTTTTATGTATTACACATACATGAACTGAGTGTACCAGCCAGGATTAGGGAGAAAATAAAAATGGGTTTAAAAAATGAAAGAAAAGTAGTTGAAATTGGATTTTATTGCTTTCTTTTCAGATTGATGATTAAACATTTCAATATAAATTCCTATTATTACTCTATTGAAAACAATAACCCATTCTTACAACTACTTTATTAGTGCCTCTTTTCATGCCCTGCCAGCAATGCACCTGAAAGAATCTTGTCCATCTGCCAGTTCATTTGGGCAAAATTAATAAAAAATTTAGGAGACAAAAGAACTGAGAAATTAGTGAAGATTACAATTTTCTGCATGCTTCCAAAAAGTAGTTAATAGTACTTTACTCCCATGACAATTCTACATCAAGTTAGTTTCTTTTTGCTGGGAGTGTAAATGTTATTTTAGTTGCATTTCTTAAATTGCAAGAAAAGTTAAAACACAATATTAATAAAATAAATTCTTGTGACACTATATATTTGCCTTCAGTAAATATGATGGCTCTCTTTAGTTCGTGTAAGGTTAACTATTAACATTTTGTATGTTAATTGAATTTTCATATTAGATTTTTTTTACAATGGGTTTAAAAACGCAATCTTTTTGGGTAAGGTTAAATTACAACAACTCTGGTACCAGCAGCTCTACTTTGGCCTGAGTTCACAAAATTTTGAGAAGACCAATTCCGGAACAATACATGTCTAAAAGTCATAAAAACACCAAAACATCAGGAATCCAATATATTTACTCAGAATATGAACAAGATAGTAATAGCAATTTATTCATTCTGATGTGCAAAAGAATTATTCCAGCTGTGTTTAGAGTTCTAACATTCTGAATTTTCATTTGTTTTATTGCTGCTTATTGCTTGAAGTTGATTCGTACATAACTACACTTGTATTTTTATGGACAGAAAAAAGGTTTCACTGATTTTTCTTTCTGTTTATTCATTAATATCACGTTTGAGCATAAAAATGTGTATGAAAAGTAATAACTGTGAGCAATTTTTTTTTCAGTCATAAGCAGGCAAGTTGAAAGGCTTCTCTTTTTAGATACAGAAAGATTATAAAGATTAAAGAACATACAGTTGAGATACAGACTCCAAAAACTACACAAATTTGGCACCCAAAACATTTACACCAAATTGGTAGGAGCATATAATTTGACAGAAAAGGCCTAAGGCTATCAAACAAAAAGCACAAGAAGACAGCACAGTTGTCGGCCAAATCTGTTGATTAAATTGTGAATTGTGACTGGTTAAAGATGGGCTCTCAAAGTCACACAATGAATTTTCTGTCATTTTTGTAGTCTTACGGCTCTTATAGTTTGCATTTAAAAATGTCAACGATAATATCTTCTAATTCAGCACAAAAAGTTGTTTAAGTGCACACAAGCAAGGGCTTGTAAACTGAAAGTATCTTTCACAAAAGTTATCCAAAGTTCACACTTTGGCACGTGTGTAGGTGGTGCAAACTCGGGAACCCTATTCACGAGAGGCTGTAGAAATGAACCAAAGGAGATTTGGAGCTGAATATTAGTACATATCCATTCAAGACATTGTGGAACCTTCTGATAAAATTTCATTACATTCACAAATGGTCCAGCAGAGACTCCTGTTACACTTGAAATGGAATGAGCCAATTTTCAAACTGTCCATGTACTCCACACCCTAACAAGGACTGTACAGGTGGAGCAGAAAGTGCGCTGCAGTCACAAACAATATTCTTTATTTATTCAGAAATGTATTCCATTAGAAGTGATTTTAAGGCGGAAATCAGTTTTTAAGCACCAGACTGTGATTCTCTCTGCGTATGTAGGTTCGGAGGAATGATGGTGAGACAAGAATTGAGGTTACAGGATGATCCAGGAAGTGGGGTGGGGGGGAGTGAAGGTGGAGGGGAGGGATGTATTGTAGGATCACAGTTAGATGGAAGAGTATACCAAGTAAGGCTGGGTTCAGTATTAGTTTTGAGTTGGTAGCAAAAAAGTGTTTCCACTTTAGGAAGGAGAGTAGGTCTTTAACAAGCTCAGAATGACTGAATTTGTGAATGTGGCAAAAGATAAGCCCCTTTGAAATGAGGCTTTTGGAGGAGAGGTTCACTACTATGTTACAGGACTGTTTAGGTGCTGGGTTCGGTAGGATGGTGGGCGGGAGCTTGTGAGATTGTAGCATATGTAGTTCTGCAAGATGGAGTCAGGCATCTATTAACTGATGTAAAGGAGGTTTGACAGAGATTTTTGTAGTGGTGCCGGATTGTGGTAGTCCAATATAAGTGTACAAAGTGAATAGACTTTACAGTTTTTAAGGTGGCACTGTGCATGCTGCTCTTGTTCCTTCAGTACGTGGGTTTCAAATTTGGCAATGTGATGTAGTAATTGGTACAGCAGAGTGGAAATATTTTACAGGCAGTGATGAGGTTGTGAGAAAATGTTTAGGACTCAGTTATATATTGTGTAGGGCTGAGTTGGTGAGTGCTGTGGAATGACAGAATTATAACATAGAATCACTGTGGAAAGCTGTTTGGGACCAATTCCACAAACTAAGCAGCAACACAGAAACAAGTTATGTGGGAGTGGGTTCGGTATAGGGGTAGGGAAACTTTTCTGTATTTACACAGATGGAAGGAACTAAAATTGATTGTGGAGAAAAAAATAGTAACAGAGCATTAAAACATATGGGAATATTCTGAAAACTGGAAAAAGACAAAACCAGATTAAGTATAGCGAAGGAAGGATAAAGCTACATGAAGCACAGTAGTAAGACATCAAGATGTAAATAAGACCAATAAGAAAACTGGATGAGATTAAGATGAAGACAGGAATAGAAATAAATAATAATACAATAACAGTGTGAAATGCATGTTGGTATGTAGGTATGAGTGAAGCAGGCAGCAGTTGTAAATGGGTTGGGCATGGTCAGTATCTTGCCTTTTCGTTATGATGCACTGTAAAGCCTGTCACACAGCTTAAATGGTAAGAAGACACAGTGCTGCCAATGTACTACCAATTCACACGGGTCCATACTGTACCCTATAGCAAACAAAAAGTGAGATACCAACTGACCTGAATTAGGAGTTAACATAAGACTAATACCAATTAAAATCAGTGGCTTAACAGAAAGGTTCATTTTCTTCTACCATAAAACAAAGAATGAAAATAGTCATCTACAAGCATCACGGCAGTAAAAATATTCCTCAGGATGGATGTATTTATGTGTGACATAATGTGGAATTCACAAACTGATTTAGTAACTGATTTGAAGTTTTATTTTTCCCAGAGCATTTTAATGCACTGGAGGCCACTGACGCCAATAATTTTTGGACTGGTTGCATACCAGTCTCTGCCCACCAGGTCTGTTGGGTGCTATGAAGGTCACAACTGTTGCTGTGGCACAACACTGACATTTCCTTGAAAGTGAAGGTTTCATTCTTATTTTTGCCCTCGCTAGTTTCAACACTATCTGATTTTTAACAATTAAAATCTTAATTTCAATATAAGATTAATAAAAGCCAGTTGTCATGTCATTTCCTTTTTTCATTTATTATTAATACAACAACATACCAGTCATCGTACAGAGCAATAAGTTAAGTCTTCATGAATTTCCTTCTTTTCCTCGTAGTACATTTACTAAATTTAGCATATGCTGCTCTAGTTAAAAGGTTTAATTTCACATTTTTGTAAGAAAAAATATCCTTCAGCCTGTCACGCAGAATTGCTCACTGAACAGCTAGCTAATTAATGCATCAATACCCATTTGTGACACATCAGGAAGGTAACAAGTTGTGTACCTGGGATTCTATCTGCTTTTATAGTTTGCTTCTCAGTTGGTCTTACTAGGATGATTAAGGTGTGTGCATCCTGTATGTGGATGCACGAGGAGTTGGCTGTGGTCCGCGAACAGCTTGAGGCGCTTCTGGCTACAATCGGTCACCTTCAGACTGCTGTATCAGGGTACAGTGGTAGTGGAGAATCTGGCGTGTTGTATGGGACACCTCAGGTGTCACTTGTTCTGCCCATGGGCTCTGCTAACCAGGCACCTCCTAGTGTACATGATGCAGTGGATTCACCCTCACCGCAGGGTGAGTATAGGGAGGTAATGCATTTGCATCAATCAAGGCGGAGAGCCAATGAGGAGACCGGTCGCTTGGCCTCACCCATTCGCCCTTTAAGTAAATATGTGGCTGCTGCTTCAGTAGGATATGGGCAGGCCCACAGGAGGAGGAGTTTACTAGTTATTGGGAACTCCAAAATTAGGTGCGTTGTGGAGCCCCTTAGACAGACACTGTTCAGGGCTGGAAAGAAAGACAATGTGCATTCGGTAGTGTCTCGGTGAGCCTCATCCAAGATGTGGAGGCAGCTCTGCCTGCAGCTATCAAGCATGCAGGGTGCAGTTGTCTGCAAGTTGTGGCTCACATTGGCACCAATGATTTCTGTCGCCATACTCAGTTCATACAGGACAGGTGGCGGGGGGGTGGGAGGGGGGGGAGGAGGGGGGGAAGGAGGAGGAGAAAGAAATGGTGGTGGTGAAGACTGCTAGACTTGGTGTGGGGTGCAGGCAGAGCTCACAATTTGCAGCATTGTTCCCAGGGGTGACTGGGTCCTTTGGTTAGGAGCCGAGTGGAGGGTCTCAACCAAAGGCTTCGTTGATTCTGTGATTGTCTTGACTGCAGATTTCTAGACTTGCATTATCTGGTGGGGATTTGTAAGACTCCCTTTGTCAGGTCAGGGGGTGGTCTACATGAAGGAAGCAGATTGCTTATGAAGTGCACATGAGGGTTTTTTTGACTAGACAGTAGTTTGAAGTACTCTGAAGAACACTCCCCAGTCAATACGCAGCAAAGGATGTCAGACCACTTTAGGTCTAAAGAAACTTCGACTGTCAACATTTTATCAGTAAACCGTCAAAGAATTCATAACAAAATTTCTTGAATTGCCTGCCCTACAGGAAAGCTCTCATGCTCAAAGTATTCTTGAGACCAACAGCTCACTGCAACCTAAAGTGGAAAGATCTGAGAGATTTAGAAAGTCAGGGAACATATGTCATAAAGACAGATTAGACTCCAAGGCAGGGGGAGTGTTCACTGCAGCTGACAAAAATATTACCTCTATTGAGGTTGAAGTGGAATGCGACAGTGAAGTTATCTGGTCTCGTATAACAGACGGATGTTTTTAGTGGCGACCCTATTCCACTGTGACAGTTCTCAAAACTTCAAAGAAAGACCACAGTCAGTTGCGCATAAATTCCCAGACCATGCAATACTTGCTGGAGGTGACTTTCACCTATTGAGTATAGACTGGTATATCTATGGATTCATTGCTGAGGATACTGACAGACAGATGGCCAAAATAATTTTGAAAACATTTTCTGAAAACTCTTTTGAGCAGTTAGCTTGGTAGCCCATACGCAATGGAAATATCTTAGATCTTGTAGCTACAAACATGCCAGATCTTACTGACAATATTAGTATAGAAATGGGGATTAGCAATCATAACTAGCAATTAACCATGGTTATGAAAGATATTACATCAAGTAAGAAGGCTAGGAGAGTGTTTCTTGTAGATAAGAGGCGATAAGCAGTTGTTAGCATCTCACTTAGCCAGTGAATTAACGTCACTTAGTTCCAGTAAGGTGCAAGTAGAGGAGTTACAGGTAAAGTTTAAACAGATTGTAAATCATGGTCTGGAGAGTTATGCACCTTGTAAGTGGATAAAGGATGGAAAAGCCTCTCCATGGTTTAATAATGAAATTTGGAAGATGCTGTGGAAGCAGAGGTTATTGCACCCTCAGTTCGAAAGAGACCGCAAAAATGACAACAACAAAAGGTTAATAGAGATTCGTATGTTTGCGAAAAGATCTATGCGCAAAGCATACAACAACTACCACCGTGATACCTTAGCAAAAGATCTTGCAGAGAACCTGAGAAAATTCTGGTCCTATGTAAAATCACTAAGTGTGTCTTACACTTCTGCTCAGTCCCTTGTTGAACAGTCAGGTGTGGCAGTTGAAGACAGCAAAATGAAAGCTGAAGTTTTAAATTTCATATCCAAGAAATCATTCATGCAGCAAAATCATACAAATATACAGTCATATGACCATCGGACAGGCTCCTGGCGCAGAGAAGCAACTGAAAGATTTAAAAGCAAATAAGGCACTAGGTCCGGATGTACTCCCAATTTGGTTTTACAAAGAATACTCCACAGCATTATCCCTTATTTAGCTTGCATTTATTGCGAATCTCTTGTCCAGCACAAAGTCCCAAGTGGCAGAAGGGTAAAGGAACACACCTGCAAAATTACAGACGAATATCAGTAACTTCAGTTTGTTGCAGAATCCTTGAACATATTCCCAGTCTGAATATAATAAATTTTCTTGAGGCTCTGAATGAAGGTACAAGCATATGGAATAAGTTCACAGATATGTGAATCGCTCGAAGACTTCTTAAGTAATAGTACCCAGTATCAGGGACAATGGTATCATTACGAGTGCTCCAGGTACGTGTGATACGATCACTGTTGTTCTCTATATACAGATAAATGATTTAGAGGACAGGATAGGCAGCAATCTGGGGTTGTTTGCTGATGATGCTGTGCTGCATGGCACTGTACTAATTAAAAGCTATCAACTGAAAACTTCACTATTATACGAGATAGGAAATTTAGAATGAGCTGAGCGGAATAATCTGAAGCAGTGACACCACCCACCGGAAAGCATTCCATTATCTGTGAGAAGATATTTTGATTCACTGGAAAATAATTCAATTAAAATATATACACACTTAAAGTTTGGAACCAGGCACACTATTTTCTTTTGTGTCATAATATCTGTTTACTTCTGAAGTTCGCCTGTGTATTATCATAGACATTATTTTTGTGGACTGAATGGCATCCTTTATTAATATGTAAAGTAATTAATTAAAAACTTAATAAAATTAACATAAGGCATTATACATTTAAATATGACTGTCTAACTTTTAGCTGGCGTGTTCCTAACATGGATGAATAAAGTGGTTGCATGAATTTTTGTAATGTAATAATCCACAACATATTTCATAAACCCAATTTTGTTCTGAGTATACAGCCCATCCAAAGTAGTAAAACTTAACCTAGTCATTTTCAAAAAATTTTGATAAAAACTTTAATTTTTTTATCACTTACCTGCAGCAGTAAAGGTTCACTATTCACTGTCAACATTTTTAGTTGTTGGTGTTAATGTATGGGGACTATAAACAGAAAGCAGGAATGACGTGACAGCTAGCTTATATTCATCTTACATTTAAAATAACATTTTAATTGTTATGTCTACCACAGTTTTGAAACTCGTAGAGGTGACAACAAGAATGAAATCTTCACCTCTCAAGAAAATGATCAGTGTTACACCCACCAACCAGTAGTCACTTTCCTGGCACCTGGCAGGGCCGATGGGTGAACACTGTCACACAGCCGGTGCGAGAATGGTTGGCCTCAGTGGCATCTAGTACTTCGTAATAAAGGGTGTAAAACAGGATCACACTAGTCCAGCCCATCAACACAGAAACGCTGTTATTACTAGACCAAATGGTTAGTGGTTTTTGTTTTACTTAAATGTTTGACAGTTGGAAACAATAGGAAAAACTATATGGATCTTAGTGCAGCTAGAAAGACTACCTTGATACACAACTTATTTCTCATATAGACATAAAATCATGTTAATACTGAGAAACAAATATGCTTTCAGTTTTTGTCTTATCCTTGTCTGGGGATGCAATTTTCAGCTCCTTAGTGACTCACTGAACATCCCTCAGAAAAGTCTAATACATTCGAACTGTGGCATCTCAACTCTTGTTTGTATTATCTCCATTCACTAATACTACTTTGACATGCGTGTAGAAATGCAAGTGTCAGTTGTGAAAAGCTTAAAATGCTGTAGGAGGGACAAATAAAATTGCAGATCAGTTACTAAATCCATTTACAACTCCACATCATGTCATACAAAAATGTGCACATCAGGAGCAATGTTTTTACTGGCTGTGATTCTTGTGAATTGCTCTTTTCCTTCCTTGTTTTATGGTGTAGACATATAGTTGTAAACATATAGTACGTTGACAGTACTGTCTCTCCTTTCCTGTTATGCTGTGTGACACTTTACAGTTCAGCATATCAAAAGGCAAGGGATTTTGCAACTTATGCCACTGAAAATGTGAGACTATATGTCTGGTGCAGGCAGGAGCAGAAAATACAATGATGTTGAAGAGAAGTGGTGAGATTAGTTTGAAGATCCAGAAATAAACATATCAGTCTTAGCATGCGGAGATGATAGTTGTGTGTGTGTGTGTGGGGGGGGGGGGGGGGGGGGCGGGCGGGCACGTGCGTGCGTTCCCTGTCACATATCTCTTTTGTGTATCCGGAGGTGGACTCTTTCAAAAAATTTAATTTAGTATTACATAAACGTCAATCAAAAATAAATATAAAATTAGACTTTATTACAAATCATATGACACTGTTCCCTGATTACATTAACATTGCATTGGATTTCTCAAATTTAAAGAACTTTTCTATGAATTATATAACATAGAATGCATTATTAATCATGTACAAACAAAACCAGAAAGACATAACTTGAACAAATCAGACTATATTTCAAATTTCTCTGCCTTAAAAATTAAGTAAGACAATAATACGATTATTACACAAAATTTTCTTCTTCTTACTTTCAAATAACGTGTTATTATCTCTTAGGAATCTTTGTTACTTCCAAGCAAGTTAAAAGATTTCAGTGCTAGTTCTATTTCACACATTTCTGTACTACAGAAAAATTCATCAGATCATAATGTGGGTCACATTTTCTTCTTATATTATGGTTGTGGTACATTTGATTGTGAGAAAGTTATGATTGAAGAGAGAGAATGTTTGGTTGTGGTCAATGTCCTCACTTTCTTAAAAAGGCTAAGACAGGAGATTTCTCGGGTGATGGGACACATGTAACTCTTTAATAATCTCATTTTGGGTGTAGACATTTTTCATTGCCCATTAACTGCCTTAGAAAACATTCACAAATCCACAAGTAAATGAAAATATTTCATTCATATTAGGAATTATTCTGATGGCAAGTGTTTCAGAGCACATACTTTTAATTTTCTAAATTAGGAGCATGTGCAACTCCCAATTTTGCTACAATCAACACAACACATCACTATTATCCACCTATACTATACAGCTTGATAATGGCATCCCCTTGGGGATAATTTTCTGGAGAAGAAATGCTTTCCCTTTTGGATTTCCCAGTTGGTGAATACTGAGGAGGAGGTCACCAGAAAAACATTTCAATTTTGTAATGGAGGGAAGATTGAGGGGAGGGGGCAGGGGTAACATTATAAAGGGAGAACAATTTTTGACAACAGCATGCAGAGCCAAATGGATGCAGATTGCAGCAGTTATACGAAAACAAAAAGATCTGTACAGAAAAGACAAACAAGAAGAGGTGAACCAAATAAGTCTTGGCCTTCAAAGTAACCACTGTTAGCTACAACACACTTCTGACATCAGTTGTAAAGCTGTTGGAAACTGTCAACAAATTTTCTTGTGCAATCGCTCAAAGCACTGTGGTCACACACCGTTGCATATCTGTGGCATAGCAGGTGATGAGGCCTGGTGCTACCTATAAGATCCTGAGACCGAGTGACAGTCCGTGGCACAATGTTTGTTGTCTTCCCCACCTCCCAAAAAGAGGTCTTCTGTCAAAATCCAAGATTAAAGGATGTTGATTGCTTTTTTCAAAAGCAAAGTCTTGATCATCATGAATTTCTGTCTGAGGGAGGTGAGGGAAATGTCTGTCACTCAGTCTCTGGATCGTACTGGTAGCACCCGGTCTCACCTCCTGTAATGATGCGATAAATCCAACAACGCATGACCACGTTACTTAAAACTATTCCACAAGAAGTGTTTATGAACAGTTTTCAATAGCTTTACAAGTCCGCCCCGGTAGCTGAGTGGTCAGCGTGACAGACTGTCAATCCTAAGAGCCCGGGTTAGATTCCCGGCTGGGTCGGAGATTTTCTCCACTCTGGGACTGGGTGTTGTGTTGTCCTAATCATCATCATTTCATCCCCATCGATGCGCAGGTCGCCGAAGTGGCGTCAAATCGAAAGACCTGCACCAGGTGAACGGTCTACCCGATGGGAGGCCGTAGCCACACGACATTTCAATTTTTATAGCTTTACAATTAGTGTCACAAATGTGTTGTAGCTAATGGTGATTACTTTGTAACTCTCATTTTCTTTATTTTCTGAGACCATTCATCGAACTTTTTGGATGTACCTTGTATATTTCGGAGTATAATAGCACACTATAATGCATAATGGTGATAGGTTTTCATTATCATGTTCTTGTGTTTAAAAAGATGGTTTATGCCACCTTACCTTATGTAAACTGCCTTTCAAAAGAGCTGCCCTGTCTTTCATTTTCTTGTACTTCCCAACAAATCCTTCAATCTGCCACTAGAACAAAACAAGAAAGAAAATTGTTGTGAACAAAACCACAGGAATTTGCCCAAGTATTCTATCTATAGTAAAATTAACTTGAGGAAGCTGCTTGGTCCAAAACTATTTGTAACCACCTGTCAAAAGCCTAAATAGCCATCTTTCACAGTGAGGACATGCATGGAGAGTGTCAGTGAGGTTCCAGAAGGTACCAACAGGGATGTGGACCCACTCCAGATCCACTATCGTGGCCAAGTGTGCTATGTTTCACAGCCGAGGGCCAAAGATTCATGGCAAAAACAGTATCAAAGTTGTCACCGCATATTCTCAATTGGGTTTTGAATTCAGCCTTAGGGTAGAGGAGGGGGCAGGGAGTGGGTAGGGGGAGGCAGGGGAGCATGAGCACAGTGAACTCCCTCTGGTGCTCGTGGTACCACACACTTACACTACGAAGTGTGTGACATACTCCATTGTTCTGCTGATAGACGCTATCTTGCCAAGGGAAAATAAATTGCACGTATGAGTGGATGTGGTCCCCAAGGATTGATGCTTACTTGTGTTGAACCACTGTGCTTTCCAGAATGATGAAATCACCCGGGGGAGACCACATAAATATTCGCAACACCATAAACCCCCTCCACCGGCCTGAACCCTTCAACATTTGTTGCAGTGCCATACATGCCAAAAGCCGTCTGTCTGATGGAGCATAAAACACGATTCATTTGAAAAGGCCATCTTTTGCCACTCAGTGGCATGCAAATTCTTGCCTTTCTCGATGATGGACAGCAGCCAGAATACGTGCATGAACCAAACCATTGTTGCAGAGGCCCATATGCATCAACATTTGTTGAACGGTCATTGAGGAGACACGGTTGGTAGCCCCTTGGTTCATCTGGCCGGTCAGTTGCTCAACAGTTGCATATTCATTCACCCACACATATCTTTGCACCACAGTTGCCTGCATGCCGGTTTTGGATGGCACTAATTCGCCATGCACTGTATACTTTCACCACGGTGGCACGTAAACAGTTTACAATCTTAGCATTTTTGGAAATGCTTCTACACTTGGCCCAAAAACCAATGATGTCCAATAAATAGCTCTGTTTCAGCATTATGACAACATCTGCACTCTTTTCTGCATCACCCCTTGACCCACTTTATATATACTCCAATGCTAATGGTGGCATCTGCCGTCTGAAAGCGGTTACTGCATGTTGATATAAAACATAGGCAGTGCTCACATTAATGTGACTGAACTGTGTATAAAATTACAAAGAGACAGATGGGGTGGGCAGTACTTACCTTTAGAAGGTGGAATTTCAAGTACTGCTGATGGACACTTGTAAGTGTATGGGGCGAAAAAAAAAATATTTGAATTCATTAGTTTCCTGATGTCTGAGGGACCTCTTCCAATCATCCCCAAGCTATCAATCTTTCCTCCTTGGGGAACATCAAAGTTATGAGATATCTCCCTTCCTCATTCCCCCTCATTTTGTGTGTGACAATCAGCAGCACTGGCAATTTCACCTCCTAAATATAAGTAGTGGTCGGCCATAGTGTATCACTGGAATTATATATTTTTCTGCTAGCAAAAATTACATCCCATACAGAATTGCAGTCAAATAACATTAGATATAATTTTTATTTACCAAGCAGCTGTAGATACAGGCATACACAGTGAAGTATAACAGCGCCATTTTTCGGGTTCTTTCCAATGAAGAAAGTACAGAAGCAGGAATAGTAACTGAAATTAAATGGAAAGAATGAAAGGGAAAACAAGTGCTCTTACTGAGTTGTTCACCTCCTCCTTGCTCCAGGAACTCTTGAGAACTTTTTCTATTTAATCTCAGTATGCATTGTTTCATCCAACCTGTCTTCTCATTTCAAATAAGGAAAATCCAGGATGGAATATAACAATATTATGGAAATAAAAGTCACCACTCGCCGTATGGTAGAGATGTCTTCCTTGATGCTTGGTAAGCAGTTTCTATCAATATTTGATATAACACTTATATGTTTGCCAACATAGGAGATTTCAAAATACAGGGTGTACATAAAGTCTAGGAACAGTTTCAATTATTTATTGCACAGAAACCAAACACTGTACAGATATCACACATATGTCATTTTGAAGATAAACACTGAAAGTTTTTTTCCTCTATGTTTAGAACCAAGTACGGTAAGAAGCCAACAACAAGAAAGATCATGTACCACCGGCACAACAAATTCGTTATGACAGGTAGCTTGTGCCTGACGAAGAGAAGCGGACATCCTAGTGTGAGTGCAGTGAATGTGGAGCACTTATGAGAGATATTCATAAGGAGTCCTAGGAAATCAGCGCATCGTGCATCCTATGCTCTGGAAATTACTCCTATGACAGTGTGAAAAGTCCTGCTACAGAAGCTGTCTATGAAACCATTAAAATTGGAGCTAGTGCAGAACCTCAATGCAACGACAAAGACCAGCATTCTGAGATTTATTCACAGTTGTAACAAGTGAATGGGGTGGGTATGGCATTGTTGAACACTTCATTTTTAGGAACCAAGTAACTTTTCACAGTACTGTGAAAGTGAACAGGTACAACTGTCGAATCTACGGTATGAAGCATCCACACAAATGCACTGAATTTGAGCGTATTCCTCAAACATAGGTGCCAATGCTAAGGAAAAGGTAATGTGGGCTAGAGGGCAGAAGGAAGAAGTAGTAAACCAGTTCATTCAGAAACTCGGATATATAACTGTCAAGTGGGAATAAATAAAACTGAAACTGCTTTTAAGAGCTTAATTAAAAATTATTTAAATTTGTGGTATTCTTGTTCTCCTCTTATAAAAATCAATCTTAAAAGCCAACCTATAAAGAAAAACATTAAGTGGTACACAGATAAACTTATCAATATGAGGGAAAATATGTTATCATTGTACCACATGTATAAAAATTCTCATAAAGATGGAACGGAGCAGAAAGATGATTTGTACAAAGCATATCTTGAATGTAAGAGAACCTACAGAACTAAGCTTAGAATGGCAAAAAGAACAGCATACAAAAGATACACTGAAGGGGCTCCTAATAAGTGCAAAGCTGCATGGAATGCTGTTGCACAAGAGCATTGCAGGAATGATGAACATCGCATAGCTCTTGACCCGGATAAAGTTAATCATTTTTTCATGGACTCTGTAAGTTATATTACGAACAAAATTGAAACAACAACCACCAATGCAAGTGATCTACTTAAGCAACAACAACCTGCAAACAATACATTTACATGGAGGACAATCGCACCCACTGAGATTACAAAGGTAGTGGCAAAGTTCTCAAACTCCCAAGAGCATGGACTACTCTTGGTTGTCCAATTACATAATTAAAGAAACAGTGCATATAATTAGTGAACCATTGGCCTTTCTGTTTAATAGGTGTTGAAAGTTTGGAGTCTATCCTACAACTCTAAAAATATTAAAAGTTATCCCAGTGTATAAAAAAGGGGACAAACATGATCTCAAAAATTACCAACCAGTTTCAATAGTTCCCATTTTCTTGAAAATACTTGAATCTCTTATTTATAACCAACTGAACCACTACTTTGAGTCGCATAACTTACTCTCTAATAGTCAATTTGGCTTCCGCAAGGGAAAAAATACCACCACTGCTGTTCTTTCAATTGTGAATGAAGTAATAACAACCTTTGAGAATAAAAATAAAGCCTCACTTCCTTTATGTGATTTAAGTAAGGCATTAGACTGGATTTCTCGTGATATCTTAATTGCTAAACTCAAATTCTATGGCATACAAGATTCTGCATTGGCAGTAATTGAATCATACCTAAAAATTGGAAGCAGTTTGCCTATGTCAGAAACAGAGACTCACAGTTGCTAGAAGTTAAGACAGGAGTCCCACAAGGTTCTGTCCTTAGGCCCTTCTTTTTCATAACTGCAGTCAATGATTTACCTCATTGTATCCCCACTTTTGTTATTTGGTTATGCTGATGCCACAACTTTGCTTGCTCAGCACGAGAACATATCAGTTCTGCAAGATGACATGGAAGCAGCACTAAATTGGTTCTCACCAAATACACTGCTTTGCAATCCTTGTAAAAACCAACAGATTACACTGGGATTGTCAAAAGAGGTATAGGTGAAAGCAGTTAAAAGTCTAGGAATTCATGTAGACTTTAAGTTAATGTGGGAAACACACATCAACCACACCTGCGCAAAATTGTCTCGAGTTACGTATTTAATGTGGAAACTGAGGAGCCTGGTGACAAAAGAATATTTGTGAGTTATTTATTTTGGACTCTTTCAGTCACAGATAGAATATGGACTGCTGATATGGGGACTCTCTCTTCACATCACTGAACTTCTAAAAATTCAGAAGAAAGTGATAAGGCCAATGAGCAATTCTGGTAGATCAGAGCACTGCCGACCACTGTTCATTCAGCTGAAAATATTAACCGTTATTAATTTTTATATATACGCCTCAGAATTGTATGCAAATAACAATATAGCAGATTTTGAAATGGGGGAAAACATGCACCACCATAATACCAGAGGCAAAACAAAATTAGACATACCTAGGCACAGGCTGACAAGAACAGGGAATTCCCATCGAATCAATAGTCTAAAAATATTTAATAAACTTCCATTTTCTTCTCGGTCGGATCACATCAGTAGCTTCAAGATCAAGCTACTACATTGGTTACTAATCAGTCCTTTCTACAATGTAACAGAATTTATGAATATAAAATCAATCAACATTGATTTTTAAGGATTTCATTATGTGATGTCACTGAATGTATTTATCTTATGTTATGGTGTATGCTATCATCTATGGGCACTATTTGCAAAGCTCATTTAGCTTTAAGGTACTATTCAAGGAAAATGTTATATGATATCCATTTAAATTGCCTATTCCACCTCAGGTGGTCAATGGTGAACAAAGAATCTGAATCTGTACTGCAAAGGTAAATGTTTTTTGTGTTTTGTCACGTCAAAAATTGTATGGGCCATTCTTCTTCGCCAAGAGCACTGTCACTGGAAATTCCTACTTGTACATGTTGCAGCAATGGCTGATGCCTCAAATGAGATTGGACTCTCTGTTCATCTTTCAGCAGGATGGGGCTCCACCCCATTTTCATCGTGAAGTTCCTGGGTACCTGAAAACGGAGCAGTCACATCGATGGCTCGGCCATGCTACAGAAGGGGAAATCTGTTTCATGAAACGGCCCTCCCGATCACCAGATCTCACTCTGTGTGACTCTTTTGTGTATGTACTGCCTCTATATATGATGTGGCAGAGCTCCGGGAGTGAATACGGGAAGTGACTGCCACAGTCGACGATGCCATGCTGGGATGGGTAAGGCAAGAATTCGATTACCGTATTGTCATCTACCTGATCACT
This sequence comes from Schistocerca piceifrons, assembly GCF_021461385.2. Lineage (NCBI taxonomy): Eukaryota > Metazoa > Arthropoda > Insecta > Orthoptera > Acrididae > Schistocerca > Schistocerca piceifrons. The sequence goes on along the minus strand of NC_060139.1, from coordinate 1,119,706,523 downwards.
CATGGTTAGCATATCAAATGTTTATGGAAAAAAATAAACTTTCAAAAAGTTTCTCTTCGAAATGCAGTATGTATGGCATCTGTACAATGTTTAAATAAATAATTGAAAGTGTTCTTTGATTTTATGTACACGCTGTACTTGAACATACACTGTATGGCAGCACATTCAGGATAAGAGAATCAGGTGTAAACAATGGTATACAACTGCGAAGAACACAATTTCAAAGAAATAAGTATTATGTCGTGGAAATAATGTCTGTCTGTCTGTCTAACAAACAGTAATCAGAGACTGGAAAAATCCATTTTATTTTATGGTCAATTTCAGAGTTATTTTTGCCTATTTGTTGCTGTTTTCTGTCAACTCTGGTATTACTTTCTGCCAATTTTGATGGTATTTTTGAGGAGTTTGGTATCACTTTCCAATAGCTTATTTTTGAAGTATCAAATGGCTTATATCACTGTTCCAGCACTATGAAAACGAAAATATACCTCTTAACTACATTACATATGGCATCACAGAAGAAAAAGGAAATCATTTATATGAAACCCATTAAATGTAATCAATTAAAGAAACCATACACTATCAAAAGGTTTTCAAATTAAAGTACTATTATAGCTTCAATGGTTTCTTTGAAAACTTTTACCACCAATTGATCAGTACTTCACAACAATGCAAAAATAGCAGCGTAAAGTGTAAATTTTTAACATGGGCAAGGAGAAGGCCACAAATGCAGTTAACCAATTCTGCTCATATTTGGCAGCCGGCTTCTATACAACATAAAATGAAGATCAGTTTTGAGAACACCATCCCTACTGTTCATGATGTGAATCTGATTCAAAACTGACCAGATCGATATACAATTGAAAATGGAACACTTTTAATCATCATAGGTAGTGTCCAGAAGCAAACTTTTTTCCTAGGGATTTGCAAAAGAAACTATTACAACTGCCACTTATGTACCCGTAAAGTAAATGCTATTCAATGAAAGTACTGCTGATGCAACAATCAAGGCATCTGGCTGGGGAGCAGAGAACCTGTGTTCAATTCTGAAATGCATTCTGCAGGATTTTTTGTCATCTTTCTTTTCCTTATTGAAATTAGTAACAAAAGGAGGGTTAATATGGCAGTTATTAAGGAATAATAACAAGGAGGTAAATAAATTTCTCAAACAACTTGGATTGGTGAAAAATTAAAATTTGAAGCCTCATATGAAAACAAATATCACGAGGGACCACAGACAGCTTAATATGCTATGCTAGTTTACAACGAGCCGTGGTACAGAACTTTATTTGGAGGTTTCAAAACTGCAATGTACATCTGGAAATCCAGCAGGAATTTCACAACTATCCACATTCCACAACAATTCATAGCATAATTCATGATCAATTTTCAGCACCAATTTTTTAGGTGATGTTGCATGCGTGGTATGCATTAGAATCACACTGGAGATCCACCTGCCTAATATCATGTAGGGGGCCACAAGCACGCAGAAGTGCTTCAGCATGGCATGGCATGGACTTGACTGATGTCTGAAATAGTGCTAGAGGGAACTGACACCATGAATCCTGCAGGGCTGTCCATAAATCAGTAAGAACACAAGGGTGTGGAGACATCATCTGAACAGCACATTGCAAGGCATCCCAGATACACTCAATAATGTTCATGTCTGGTGAGTTTGGTGACCAGTGAAGTGTTTAAACTCAGAAGAGTGTCTCTGGAGCCACTCTGCAGAAATTCTGGATGTGTGGGGTGTCACATTGTCCTGCTGGAATTGCCCAAGTTCTTCAGAATGCACAATGGCCATGAATGGATACAGGTAATCTAGAAAGGATGGTTACATAAGAGTTACCTATCAGAGTCGTATATAGACATATCATGGGTCCTTTATCAGTCCAACTGCACACATCCCACACCATTACAGAGCCCCCACCAGCTTGAACAAGTCCCCTGCTGACAAGCAGTGTCCATGGACTCATGAGGCCAGCTCCATACCCATACACATCTATACACTTGATACAATTTGAAATGAGACTCATCCGACCAGGCAACATGTTTCCAGTCATCAACAGTCCAATGTGGGTATTGACGGATCCAGACGAGGCATAGAGCTTTGTGTCATGCAGTCATCAAGGATACACGAGTGGGCCTCAGCTCCAAAAGTCCACATTGATGATGTATCGTTGAATGATTTGCATGCTGATACTTGTTGATAGCCAAGTACTGAAATGTACGGCAATCTGAGGAAAGGTTGCACTTCTGTCACATTGAACAATTCTCTTCAGTCGTCATTGGTCATTTTCTTGCAGAATCTTTTTCCAGCCACAGCGATGTCAGAGATCTGATGTTTTACCAGATTCCTGATATTCAAGGTACACTTGTGGAATGGTCAAATGGAAAAACCTCGCTTCATCTCTACCTCAGAGATACTGTGTCCCTTCGCTCATGCACCGACTATAGCAACACGTTCCAACTCATTTAAATCTTGATAATTTGCCATTGCAGCAGCAGTAACCGATAACCGACACTTGTTATCTTATACAGGCATTGATGACCGCAGTGCCATATTCTGTCTGTTTACATCTCTCTGTATTTTAATACACATTCCTATACCAGTTTCCTTGGCACTTCAGTGTAATTCCCAAAAACGAAATATTTTTACATGTAACCCACGTCAGTTTTCTGCCAAATCTTCAGAATGAATGATGTAGTTGTGCGAAAGCTGCTTTCATTATATGTTCTTGGTGCCATAAGCATATTTGCTTCAAATGTTTATATGACAAGTACCACCCATGTAGATGTTCAAAGGTACGTGAAGGCATGTAACAGTGAGTGAAAGAGCCTTTGTAGAGCAACCAGGATTAAAATTATAATTCTTTCTAATCCAAGTCATTAAAGAAATTTATTTCCCTACCTTGTTATTATTTTTCACTGATTACCTTTTCACTTTCCTATTCCTACTAGATTCAATACAGCAAAAATACTAATGAAAAAACTGCAGAATGTATTTGGAAATTAAACATATGTTCTCTTCTCCTCAGCCACATGCCTTGATCGCTACGTCAGTGGCAGTTCTTCTGAACAGTGTTTACCATAGGCATACTCAGTGTCTTTCTTCGATTCTACGAAATGGGAATATGCTGAGCAGCACCCCCCCCCCACATGATGAAAACACCCAATTTTCAATTACCTATTGATTTCGTCAAATTTGAATCAATCAATTAGGAGTGGTTTCCTCAAATATAAGGATGGGGGAGCTTTTTGAGCCAAAATATCTCAGTCCTCTGTTTTAGGTGTATACAAGCACCCTGCCAAATATGACTCAAATTGGTTGGCCATTCCAAGACCTTCCCCTTGTGAGGACCAAATGTCTTCAGCACAACACCAGACAACTGACAATGTCGACATATCCTGCTTGCATGGGAAGTTGCTTCCCATCAAATTATAAAGGTATTGCTACCCCTTCAGAATATTTCACAACTGAGACCTGCCATCCTATGCACACATAAACTATTTGCTGTGTCAGCATGAACATAATTCATCATCATCACACTAGAAATAAGAGCCCAGGACTGTGAATAAGACTAAATATACAGATCTGTCATCATAAGAGTTGTTAGCCAATTATGAAGGTGCAACATAGTGCCTTTCTCGGTTTTCTTCACCTCGCCCTGAAGCATTCGTTCCATTCATATTTAACAAAAGCTGGCTGGTTTAGCATCAAAAATTTGTATTTCTCATAATAATGAAGCAGTCTTCAATTGTAACTTGGAATATAGGTACTGTTTCATCCACTGACATCAGAGTTCTCAATATTTTTGTGTAACAAACTGTACCAACAATGAGACAGTTTGGTGAGATCTGTAAAGTGGAGCATCAGTTAAATAGTATTTTTTTGCAGGACACAAACACAACATCAAATATAGCACATAGCACTTTAGCTAGCACGTAAATCAAATTTGCACCCAATTGGTCAGGTTCTCACCACCGTACACAGCAGCGAACAGAGGGTGTCATGCTAACTGAAAGTACGAAGATTGCCTGGAAAATAATGTACCACATATTTTCTCAATCAGCAAAAATTGTATGAATGTGACAGTTAAGATATACATTATTTGAAGTTTCCAAATTGCACACACAAATATCCCATTTATTCTGACAGGTATCATACCTATAGCAATGTTTTGAAATGGTGGCTCTATATGATGTAAGCTACAAGCAGCGTGTCGTCATTGAACTTCTCACAGCAAAGAATAGAACCTTCGAGAATATTCCCAATTGTTTGCATCCTTTTTATGGAGCATCTGCAATAGACAGAAGTTCTGTTAGTCACTGGGCAAAGAGAGTGAGGCCATTACGAGACATTGGTTCTGCAGAGCTCCAAGATTTGCTTCATTCAGGGAGCCCATTCGTGGCATTCAAACTTGACCAGGCACAGCTTGCTGATGTGCTCATTCACAAAGACCAATGCAGAACAACTTGGCACTTGGCAATGAAGCTGTCACTCAGGAAGGAAAGTGTGGATGCAATTGTCCATAGTCTTAATTACTCAGAAGTTTGTGCACAATGGATTATGCACTATCTCATGAGGAAACTAAATCTTCTCACTCTTTGATGTGATGCCAAGACACAGTACCAATATTTCTGAAGCAGATGTGAACACATTAACCAAACCCAAAAGGGGCTTCCAATGATCTTGTCACCATAATAACCCAGGTGATTGACTGATTCTATATGATAACGCTCAGCCTCACACAAGTTTGAGGACTTCAGAACCATCATTAAACAGGGTTGGACAGTATCATCTCATCCATCCTACAGCCCTGACCTAGCGCACCTCCAACTTCCATTTGCTCGTCCCATTAAAGCATCACATTTGTAGATGACATTTTGAGGATGACAAAGATGTGATTCTTACAGTGGAGAAATGGCTTCAATACCAGAACAAGGAGTGGCACTAACAGGGTGTCTCGATGGAGGAAGGCCATAGAAAAGGGCAGCAATTGTGTGGAAGTATAGGGAATGTAGAATAAACAACATTCTTTCTTTTGTATATTTATCGTTGTGTTCAATAAATAATTACTGAAGGAAAACAAATGTAGTGCCTCACTTTGTGGGTAACCCTCACATTTATTTTAATAGTTATTCCATATTATTTTTACTACTTTGTGAATGAAGCATGTGGTCAAAGCACGAATTGTTGGTAGTGAAATTTAGCAGTGAAAAAGAGAGGGATGGCTGTACTGAGCTGAGAAGACACATTACATTTCAATGATCTGTCACCCTGATGCTACTCATAAACATTTACCTCAAGTCAGTTACCTTCTTGTAGTTTCTCCATGTTAACAAACCTGCTATGCACTGCCACCATGTCTTGTCGTGTGACTTTGTTTCCATTTGCAGAGGATTGAGGGCTGTAGGACAGCTCTATAGTCTTCAAGCCACAAAATAACATAATTGCCTTTTAAACAACTCTTTTGTATTTTGTTACTCTTATGTGACATTCATATACATTGAGTAAACAGATCTCATTAACGAGAACAACATTTTCAAATTGAATCTCATAACAACACAGAAGAGAGTGACATTGCTCCTTAGCCTTGTTAAGCTTATTCTGGGTGTTGATATTGCAGACAGTGCCTCTTCCTCTCTGCCTTCCAAAACACTGCCAAGCCACAACCCCAATAAGTAAATAACCCCTTCGTAGCAGGAGAAGATGTTCCATATCTGTCACACTTTGATGATGTCCTAAGCCGACAATTCTTTCGTCATTTCTGCAAATATTACACAGTGGGGAGTACTTTATATATTAACTAGCTAAATAATATTTTTAAATGAACATCTTGATCTCATCATGAGGAAGAGATTTGACATGTTTTTATGGACAAATAACATGTCTTGCTGAAGTAGGCTGGGATCTATGTTATGTTAAAAGATACCAGATGCCATGTTAATTTACATGTTCGCAAAACTTAAGCGTCACATTCAGTGTTTTTCATATTTATACTTTTGTAATTTGAAAATGTATAAAACTTCCTGGCAGATTAAAACTGTGTGCACGACCGAGACTCGAACTCGGGACCTTTGCCTTTCGCGGGCAAGTGCTCCTCCATCTGAGCTACCGAAGCACGACTCATGCCCGGTACTCACAGCTTTACTTCTGCCAGTATCTCGTCTCCTACCTTCCAAACTTTACAGAAGCTCTCATGCGAACCTTGCAGAACTAGCACTCCTGAAAGAAAGGATATTGCACAGACATGGCTTTGCCACAGCCTGGGGGAGGTTTCCAGAATGAGATATTCACTCTGCAGCGGAGTGTGCACTGATATGAAACTTCCTGGCAGATTAAAACTGTGTGTCCGACCGAGACTCGAACTCGGGACCTTTGCCTTTCGCAGGCAAGTGCTCTACCATCTGAGCTACCGAAGCACGAGATACTGGCAGAAGTAAAGCTATGAGTACTGGGTGTGAGTCATGCTTCGGTAGCTCAGATGGTAGAGCACTTGCCCGTGAAAGGCAAAGGTCCCGAGTTCGAGTCTCGATCGGACACACAGTTTTAATCTGTCAGGAAGTTTCGTATCAGTGCACACTCCACTGCAGAGTGAATATCTCATTCTGAAAATATATAGTTTAAATGATGCACCATATTAAAGTCTCGCAAACACCCAATTTTCCACAATAGTTGTGTAAAAGGCTCAGGAAATGTCACATCCATGGCTAAAACTGTTATTGGAAAGTAGTTTGTTTGCAAGGTGCTACTCCAGTCTCCGTAAGCAAGAAATTACTATTACTTCATTTTACAAATGGGCTCCCATTCAGTCTGTCGCCTTGCTGCTGATACAACAATGGGCCAGTTCATGATGGACTAGGATAAATCATCACTGTAAAGACCTACCTACCAACCAAATAATGCCACAGGATCACTTGACTTTAGACACTGACTGCTATCAGAGCTGAAGAACATCTCTCTCTTATGTTTCAAACCGCCACCTATAGCAAACACTAAATGGCTCAGTTTCTTTACCTTGGCTCCTTTACCTTCTGCTCCAAGATGGTTCTGGAACTACCTTCTGTTGTCCTCCTGACAATTCTCACAATGTAATCCCTATGAGCAAATAAACTGATACAGTTTCCTTTTCCCAACATGACTACGTATATTAATTACAAGTCCACATCACTATCCAATCCTGACGACACCCCCAAGTGGGTGTAAGAACTGTCATCTGAAGTGAGATGCCAAATTTGACCCACTTTCAGCTTTGAGGTGCCCCATACAAATTACTAAGCCGTGAACAGATGTAAGAATCCATCATGCAGGACAGTCCGGCTCCATGCTGTGGTGCAACAGACAAGTGCTTAGCACAGTCAGCCCAAGCTGCCCACCACAGTCTACCCAGGCCTAATGCCAAGCTGCCATCACTGCCATTAGGCAAGGAAATTCAACCTCGTCTGCCTCCTCTATCGTGGTCGCACGAGGCCACATCATGATTATGATGTCCCGATGCCACCTCGACACTGGGCATCGCCACTGCATTGCTGCCCAATCAATTGTCAATGAACAATTTAATTGTAACAATCAAAATAATCAATTCCTGACAATATACTGTAATTGTATAGCTAAAAAATCCATTCACCAAGCAATGGTTGGTGTCTTCCTTTATCATCCCATCTGTTAAGTCTCCCCTGACCTTGCATTTTGGGTGACTTTTCAGAACCCCACCCCTTTCCCTAGACGTCTCAAGTTCCCTTCCCTTCACCCCTCTCCCTACCCGTTCAATCTTTATGCTGGAAGGAGGGGCCACTGGCTTCAAAAGCTTGCATAAGTAAAACCTTTCTCCTGCCATCACTTGGTGACTGGATTTTTTTATCTATCCAATTACTACATATTAAATGTGCAAGCTTCACTTGTAGGGGGAAACGCCTCTGGACCAATGCTGCCACTGACATCATCGAGGTCTGTGTGTGTGTGTGTGTGTGTGTGTCTAGTTTAAAGCAATTCCCTCAACCACGTCACAGAGGCAACTAGTGATGGATCCAACATATTGCAAACATGGGTGGAGCAACTCCGTGTGAAAAATGATGATCTGCAAAGGCACCTTAGTGAGGCATTAGTAAATGTGATGCTGCGAAACAGCACTGTGCCTGGAGCTAGCCTAACTTCCCTATTTCTGTGTTCCCATAGGCGGTTCTAAACTAGGTGTAAACATTGACACAGTAGTACAAAATGTAATGGATACAGGGAAACTGTCCCCATCGACTGACGAAAAGTTTATAGGAGTACCAACACGAAAGTGCAAGGAGTGGCTCATGCTTATGTAGATTCAAGGAAGGGCTGAGAAATACCAAGGCATTTGACATCCTTGCAGAATGCGTTGAGGATATGTACAGAGATAAATACAGTCAGCTACTATAAGGACAATCTTTCCATCAAATATCAAAATTCTGGAGAGGATTTTGAGTGATTTTCTGACCGAATAAGAGTTGCGTGTTGTCGTACATATGTACTAACAGAAAGTAATGAAAGGAATGAGATACCACTCAGGAAATCAGAAACTTGCTTGCAGATTCACTCATTCGCAGGATTGACCCCACAGGTACGTGACAAGGTGAAGTACACTGAGTACACTAAGTTAGGCTACACAACTCACAAAGGAGGTGCAACAATTCGTCTAATCATCCACCGGGATAAAGCGCACTTGATGTGCATTCGTTGCCAAAGTGTGCTACACTTGTTGCAAATGACAAAAAGTTACACGGCTCCTTAGTGTTTGGCACCAGCATGTGCTTGTTTTAGAAAAATCAGACACGAGAGAGAAAACTGTCCATCTCTACAGCACTGGTCAGCTAACCAAGTAGATCAACGAGGTGCTCGAAGGAATGTGAATACGCGAAACGTGAATGGGAGCAGTTCTGCCACTGCTCCTTGCTCCCCTTCTGCAAAGCCAATCCGGTAAGAGAGATAGGAATTGCTCAAGTTTGCAAGATAAATGAACAGCAGAACTTCTACCTTCCTCATCAATACAGGCATACAAATAAATGTTTTGTTTGTTAGATATACTCACTGTCAACTGTACCCCATTCTAGCTGACTTTGCAACTTCATCTGAAGAAAAGAAACAACTTCTGTCAAACTTCTTAATGTACCACAAGATTTCTACATATGATACCAAGCCAATAGCCTGGAAACCATATTGCACATCTTATCACTTGCAGCCTGCAGTAGACAAAAATGCCTCAGATTTACTAAAAGCTGGAGTAATTAAACCTTCTTTCAGTTCCTGGTTGTCACATACAGGGTGTACATAAAGTCCAGGAACACTTTCAATCATTATTTATTGCAAAAGAACTAAACATTGTACAGGTCTCATACATATTGCACTTTGAAGAGAGACTGTGAAAGTTTTTGTTTTTTACAAACATTTGATATGCGAACCATGAGAGACCCAGCACATGCCAGTATGGTAATTGATACCTTGCCATACCCATCCTAGCATGGCATCGTCGACTGTGGCAGTCGCTTCCCGTGTATTCTCTCCCAGAATTCTGCTGTATCACGTGGTAGAGGTGGTACATGCATCAGATCTTTAATGTGTTCCCACAGAAAAGACTCACATGGAGTGAGGTCTGGTGATCAGGAAGGCCATTTCATGAAACAGCTGTCCCCTTGTGTAGCACGGCCAGTCCACCAATGCAGTAGCTCCGTGTTCAGGTACCCACAAACTTCAAGATGGAAATGGGGTGGAGCCCCATTCTGCTGAAACATGTCCAACTAGGAATACCCAGTGACAGTGCTTTCGACAAAGAGGAATGGCCTGTACAGTTTTCAACGTGACAAGGCACAAAAAATATTTACCTTTGGGGAATCACGCTCAAATTCAATGCTTTTGTGTGAATGCTTTGAATCCCATATTTGACATTTATGCCTGTTCACTTTCCCATTTGTCAAACTACAACATACCTCAACTCACCATGCTTGTGACTAGCACCAACTATCGGCAAATTACCAAAATACGCTGTGGCAGTTGTAATGCTATTGTAAATATAATACTGCCATTAATCTGTATATTTTAAATTTTTTGTTCCATAATAATTTTGAAAAATTAAGTAAATACTATAACGAGAGTAAGCTTTTGTTAAGTGTAGTTTATCTGTTAAAAATAACCTCTTTGATGTAGGTGGAATAAATGTATTAAAACATATTTTGTAAATAATTATGTAATATTTCAAGTACAACTGTAATTAATTATGTCAATTTTGTATGTATGTGCTGTCATGCAATTGTAGATGGTTCATACTTAGGGTTTTTGTAAGCAGAAGTGTAAAATAAAAATGTGTAGGGATCATAGGTAGAACGGAACTCCGTTCTGTGGTGGAATGGGAAAGGTGGTGGGGCATGCGAGTGAGAATTGGCGAGCAAGTGACACACACAGTCAGTAGCTGCCCTGCAAGTGGTGAACATGCTCAGACGTGTTCTACATGATTGACGCAGTACAGCAATAAATTAATAGCTCAGAAATTTGCAATTTTATCATCGCCAACAAGAGGAAGATAGAGCTATGTACATCAAGAGCCGTACCTGTGCAATGTTACTACGCAGCACCGCCTCACGCCACCTTCGACATCAGTAACAGGCAAAGTACTTTACTTAGAAGTGTATCACAGTATGAACCATCCTTCTTCAATCAGAGGAATATAAGTGTTAAATGTATCTTTGTGTTTAACCATAATTTTCCAATTTCATTTACCTCAGTAGGGTCCTTACCTAAACAAATTTATTCCGAGTATTCTGATGTTTATTGAAGCTTGAATAATAGTAAATTACTGGCAATAGTATTGTTTTGGTAGTAAATTCTGAAAATCATTGTTAAATACTAAAGTTTGCACATATCGGTTTAAGAACCACCGCTTTTCGTGACCATGAGGATAAGTTTTCAATAGCATTTTTGAAAGTAAGATAACATAATTGTTTAACTGCAACAATCTTAACAGTATTTGTTCGTGTTGCTTCTCCATGTCAAAGAAAGCCAGACAAATATTGGTGTTAGTTAAATGTTAACAAATAAAAGTCCTAAAGAAATGAAATCTAGTCGTGTTAAATAATAGTTTTGGTCATATGAATAATAGCTATAAGTTTAATATTTTTTTGTATCCTTGTTGAAACATGTGTGTGATTTCTTTAAATAATTACTGAAGTATAGTGGTAAATTCCTAAGTAACAGAAAGTGGGATTAATAGTAATTACTGCCAAATGACCCAAGTAAATGGAAATTAAGTGGTTGTCTTTCAGTTACATAGTAAGTGAAAGCAGTTATTTATTCAGTGTCGAAAATTGACTTCATCTTTTCGTGTGGACACTGTGCCCGATTTGGGCTGGTGGCCGTTTTATTAAGCAAAACAGTTTATTGTTATAACAGGCTTTGTCTGATAAAAGGTTTCCAAAAGTAATTATTCTCACCGCTTTTCCCACAAACTGTATGATTCAGAGAAAAATAGTTTGATAATTTACCATTAGGTTGAACATGGTTAAAATCAGTCTCCGAGAGTTGATGGTTTGGAGTGTGCCTGTCACTACTTACTACACAGTTCTGACATTCCGAATCGCGAATCTTCCATCTTTACAGTGGTAGAACTTAAACGTTCTGGTACCGTATTGACGAGAACGCGAAAGAACCGTTGCACGGTACACATGAAAAAAGAACTTTCAGGGTTTCTCTTCAAAATGACATACGTATGATATCTGTACAATGTTTTGTTCTTGTGCAGGGTGTATACGCGGACAAGGAAACAAAATTCCCGGATTTTTCATGGATAAAAATACACTTTCTCCCAGGTGAAAACAAGCTTTCTCCATGTTAAGTGACAGTATATTTTCCCTTATCAATCCTTTGAATGGTTATGGTTTTATACATGGGCGTAGAATTTCCTGGCACAATAGAAAACGAAACTCAGGGAAAAAGACAAGATTTGGAAATATCTTTCATTTGCAGCAACATGCATGCTGCGTATTTTCATATTACAAAAGTATACATTGGAATTCCACCAAACACCACATGTTACTTTCCAAATCACTGAAATCAGGATTGTGATGCGCTTTTGTAAGCCAGTCATAGCTCATGTCACGTGATCTCGCCAGCCGATATTCAGAGCATAGGACACGTGATGTAGTCAGCCAGCAGCAACATCACTATTAAGTAGCACGAACACACAAACAGGGAAAGTTAATAGTTTAAATTAATATATATGGTGTTGCTACAAGAAAAGCAAAGCTGTCACATAATATTGGTCTCTAAGGTTAATATGCTGCAAGAGAAGTTAAGCTTTCGCATATAATGTTGATCTTTCTTGTGTGTGTTGCACTTTGAGATACATCACACAAATGTGCCAGTAAAATTTACAATAATGAGATAAATGTCTGATCTTCAGGGTTCCAAATTCTTCTCAATGACTCATCATCAAAGAGTTGATTTTTAAATAAGTCAAACGCTCTTTAATTTAATAAATTCATGGCACATTCTTGCACATAGTTCAACTTACGTAGAAGGATATTTACTTTGAAAGTAATGCTTTTGAAACCACTAGTCGCAATACTCTCCCGCGACCTGCCAGAAATAGGTTTGTTTCAGCAGTTGCCAGACAGCGCAAATAACAGGCGACACAGCTATCATAACATAGGAAGCCCGTATGTGCGTACGTGTTAAACACTGAAAGATCATATATTATGTCATAAAAGAAACAAGACATTAGAAGACACTCCATGAGCATCGGAATTTCGTGAACCATATTAAAATGTGCACATTTAAAGTGCACACTCATATGTCCAGATTTCCAATGAAGTAGACCTCAACCTGATATTAAGCTTTTCAGTGTGGCTTTCGCGATGTAAATTTTCTTGGAGCACCAGTATTGTATTATATCATATGTGGTTCTTAATTATGGCATAATGCCATATGTGCTAGGGGGGGGGGGGGGGGACATGGGGGGGGGGGGGGGGGGGGAGAATGCAGCGAACAGTTGAAACCAGCCAGCACTGTGGAATTAAACATTTCGTTTCAAATACATTGACTGCCACTGCAGAAAAGGTTAATAAAAGCCAAATTTCTTTAGCAAACAGACAAAAATAACTTCATTGTTCCACAAGGTGATTAATGCTTGACTGTCAGAAAGGTAGAAATAAAATAAAATCTGAAACTAATGCCATATTTTAGCCTTCCATAACTATGTGAATGTATTTTAATTCACTTGATAGCTCCCAGCCACAGACATCCGTTTTGTTTCGATTTGACGTGAGAGTACATGAAGGCGAAACAGCAAAATCACTAAATGTAGACACGGATCACGGGGAGACTACCCACTACAACTCTACTCTGACTGCTCTGCGCATCAGCCCCATATCTACGATATTTGCGTACCGAATCAATACTAAAAAAATCGAATTTTCAAAAATATGTTCATCTTGTAGCGCACATCTTTCTGAAAAGTCTGAAGCATAAAACATGTGTGTTCGAGGAAATGTAAGACATATTATTTGGTCTTAAGTACGCCAAAGTGCAGTGCCATGCCTCTTGACAAATCATTCTTCTAACGCATGTCACTGTATTTCGCTCTGTGGAATTGAAACGTGTATATTTTGTAATGGATGCCATCAAACTATATTCAGGACAGTGGAAATTGAAATGTCCTGTGGGGCCTCGCCTGTTCCCAGTCAACCAGTTAGACAGCCTGCCCCTTTTCAAAAAACAAAATCTCACAATTAATAGCGGATGGGATTTTTTGTAATCAGGAGAACAAGAACTCTTCAGAAAATCTGAACTATTTATTGCCTATTGGCTAATAACTTGCTGTTTTGTGTGACATATAATTAAATATAGGATACATAAAACCAATAAAGACAAGAGATAATCAAGAAATGACGCATTTCTTCATTCCTTAGCTCCTAGCATTTTTTCTCTCTAATCTCACTACAGCTTTACATGGTGTGCTTTCCTTTCTGGGAAAGGATCTACGGTATTACCTCATCAAAGTTCGTGAAACGTTTTGCTACATGAAAAATCAAAATGTCATTATCTAATACTCAAAAAGCTGTTAACAGAAATAATACCCAAGACTGGTGTGGTTTCTCGATCTGATTACATCTATTTTGTCGCTGTCTGCTAGATACAACAAAATAGGCCTTTCTAATATGTCAGCAGTTTTGTAACACACACCAAATAAACAAGACTGTTTTGGCACCAATGGCCATTTTTATAACACTACAGAATATAATTCATGAAGTACCAATATCAAATGCCAATTAGGCCTACTACAAACAAAAGCACTTAATGTTAGGAAATAGTTTCACTTTCATTCATATGCACCAATTTCTCAAGCATGAGACCGAAATGTAGTATTACGAAATTTTTATATAAATTTGGGATCGTCTTATTCTCCCATAATTTGTCCCCGTTTCCTCTCCTTCCTCGTTCCACAAACAATCTTGTCACCATCAATTCTGTAGCTATTCGTGCCATTGTCAAAATTTGTTTGCTGATTAACTTCACTAACCCTGCCAGAATCACACGTTAGGTTATCCCGCAATTATTTTCCGGTTAGGCGTTTTACGTTTTTGTGCAACACGTTTTCCATGTTACTTCCAGAATAGAGCTTAAGTGGCTGCTAGACGAGAACTGTGCTACTGGTCCTTACTAGTGTAGCGATATGGCCAAAAATTTTCTGTCAAAATTTCAATTCCTTTGATACACAGAGAAGATAATACATAATCTTTCTCACCTGTTATTCCTGACAGTTGTTTATTTCCAGTCGGGTAGTCTGAATCTATGGATTTTGCTAGTAATTATAACAACACTGATCTTTCACAAACCCAATCAACCACATAATCAGACAGCAATTGACATTCATCCGTTTGGCTTTAGTCCGCTCAGATCGTATAGCCCTGTCCCATCTACGGGAAGTTTATTTCTAGATGCGATGAGACATCACATACACTATGCATGCATTCAAAAATCTACTTATTATTCAGTCAGAAATCAACTTAAAATGTGTTCAAAAATGTTCAAAACCCAATAGGGATGCGTTTCAAAATCATATGAATAATCAATAGACAAACATGCGCTGCATGCTAGGCACTTTGCGATACAAGTTTTTTTCCTCAAAAATATGAATTTGGCGCCCCCTTTTCCCGGTAGCATCTAGCTGCTTGATGCGACTGCTTGCACAGCCAACATCCACATTCCTGTAGCCAGAATTAGGAGAATCTACTACTCAAAAGCAACTCAACTGCGCATGCGCATGAGCCCGCTCGTAACTGCTAAAACGAATCTAATGTAAACAGTTGTGACTTTATGCTCATCGGAGGCAATTTGTTGTTATGAAGCATTGCATAGTCTTCCTAAAGCCTTTGACACATTTTGCATTTGGCAGACACTTGCACGAGCACTGTGTGTCGTCGTTGTATATGGCGCATTTCCTTTGCAATTTAAGTAATTTTCGTTCTTTTTCTCTCGTTTATCTTTTATTGTCGAAGTATTATTCTGCAGTAGTGGGGTACAGTAATATCCTTTGTTAGAGTATCGGTTCTTACCAGTCAAAATTACAAAAAATTAACTGAAAACAATGAAAAATACCTAGAATTCTAAAAAAAAACTGTTGTCCCGGGTCGTATACACCTTGTTTATGTACGCTCGTTACAGTGGTAGTCCCCAACAGAACCAGTTACAGAGGAAAAGCTTGCAGCATTTTTTGCAAGGATTGATGATATTTTCAATCATCTTGTCAAATGCAAATTCTTCACCATGCTCCAGCTACTATCAGATTCATGTAGCTATTAAAGATGGAGAAAAAGACAGCTTTTGTTGTACCCTGTGGGCATTATGAATATCAAAGAAAGCCCTTCCTGCACCCCCTCCCCCCCAAACATCCGCCTCTCCCCCTCCACAAAATTTTAACATTTTGCTGATATACTTTTAGGAGGTTTAAAGCCAACCATGTGACTAGTATACCTGGATAACACAGTTGTCTTTTCAAATTCAGTGAGAGAACATGCAAAGTAACTAAAAAACATACTAACCCATTTTAGTGATGCTAACATAAATTTTAAATTCAAAAACTGTGATTTTGCACTATCATAATTGCACTATCCAGGCCATATAATTTTAGGAGATGGTCAAGACCAGAACCACAATTAAAAAATGCAGTGAATGATTTTCCAGCATTGAGGAACATTAAAGAATTGCAACTGATTTCTCAGGTTAATAAATTACTATCGCCGTTTTGTGGAGAACTATCCGGTCACCACAAAATGGCTTGCAAAATTACTAACGAAGAGAGTTGCTCCTGTCTGGACAATGGATAGCAGGAGGGCCATGTTAAAACTGAAAGACATTCTTAACAAGTGCACCTGTCTCGGGTTATCAGCATTTTGCTCTACCTTTTCTTGTTGTGTGATGCAAGCAATGTCTCAGCTGGTTGTATTTTGAGTCAGATACAAAATGGTGAAGAAAATCCAATTGCCTTATGCTTCACGTCAGCTGTAGCAGCTGTGCAAAATTACACCACCACACAAAATGAACTTCTGATTCTTGTTTTTGGCACCCATTACTGTCAGTGTTACATATAGGCATGACAGTTCACAGTAATTGCAGATCGTGTTGCTTTACAGTGCCTTTTGAGTTTAAAGGATCCCAGCAGTGGACTTGTTAGATTGGCCTTAAAACTCTGTGAATATGACTACATAACCAGACTTAAGCCTGGAAAGTTAAATCAGAATCCAAGTGCCTTGAGTACAAAAATTAAGATCCTGCAAGTAGATGATGTGCTTACTGAGGAATTAAAGAAGGCACAAGAATCCCGAGACTACTGGCAAGTATATACTGCGACAAAGTCATGAGTGTATACAGACACATCGTAATGGGGAAAGTGCCACAAATAAATTAGGATATTATGTTCAAAATTGTCTTTTTGCAGAGAGTGCAAGAACAAAAACCAAATGTACCTCTTCAAACTATATCTGAGGTAGCTGGACCTTTCAAAGTCTTAGCAGCTGTAATTTTTCCCGAGGGCATGCAGCTTTACTGTATGATTAAATGATGATGGCGTCCTCTTGGGTAAAATATTCCAGAGGTAAAATAGTCCCCCATTCGGATCTCCAGGCGGGGACTACTCAAGAGGATGTCATTATCAGGAGAAAGAAAACTGGCGTTCTACGGATCGGAGCGTGGAATGTCAGATCCCTTAATCGGGAAGGTAGGTTAGAAAATTTAAAAAGGGAAATGGATAGGTTGAAGTTAGATATAGTGGGAATTAGTGAAGTTCTGTGGCAGGAGGAACAAGATTTCTGGTCAGGTGACTACAGGGTTATAAACACAAAATCAAATAGGGGTAATGCAGGAGTAGGTTTAATAATGAATAGAAAAATAGGAATGCGGGTAAGCTACTACAAACAGCATAGTGAACGCATTATTGTGGCCAAGATAGATACGAAGCCCACACCTACTACAAGTTTATATGCCAACTAGTTCTGCAGATGATGAAGAAATTGATGAAATGTATGATGAAATAAAAGAAATTATTCAGATAGTGAAGGGAGACGAAAATTTAATAGTCATGGGTGACTGGAATTCGAGTGTAGGAAAAGGGAGAGAAGGAAACATAGTAGGTGAATATGGATTGGGGATAAGAAATGAAAGAGGAAGCCGCCTGGTAGAATTTTGCACAGAGCACAACATAATCATAGTTAACACTTGGTTTAAGAATCATGAAAGAAGGTTGTATACATGGAAGAACCCTGGAGATACTAAAAGGTATCAGATAGATTATATAATGGTAAGACAGAGATTTAGGAACCAGGTTTTAAATTGTAAGACATTTCCAGGGGCAGATGTGGACTCTGACCACAATCTATTGGTTATGACCTGTAGATTTAAACTGAAGAAACTGCAAAAAGGTGGGAATTTAAGGAGATGGGACCTGGATAAACTGAAAGAACCAGAGGTTGTACAGAGTTTCAGGGAGAGCATAAGGGAACAATTGACAGAAATGGGGGAAAGAAATACAGTAGAAGAAGAATGGGCAGCTTTGAGGGATGAAGTAGCGAAGGCAGCAGAGGATCAAGTAGGTAAAAAGACGAGGGCTAGTAGAAATCCTTGGGTAACAGAAGAAATATTGAATTTAATTGATGAAAGGAGAAAATACAAAAATGCAGTGAATGAAGCAGGCAAAAAGGAATACAAACGTCTCAAAAATGAGATTGACAGGAAGTGCAAAATGGCTAAGCAGGGATGGCTAGAGGACAAATGTAAGGATGTAGAGGCCTATCTCACTAGGGGTAAGATAGATACTGCCTACAAGAAAATTAAAGAGACCTTTGGAGATAAGAGAACGACTTGTATGAATATCAAGAGCTCAGATGGAAACCCAGTTCTAAGCAAAGAAGGGAAAGCAGAAAGGTGGAAGGAGTATATAGAGGGTCTATACAAGGGCGATGTACTTGAGGACAATATTATGGAAATGGAAGAGGATGTAGATGAAGATGAAATGGGAGATATGATACTGCGTGAAGAGTTTGACAGAGCACTGAATGACCTGAGTCGAAACAAGGCCCCCGGAGTAGACAACATTCCATTGGAACTACTGACAGCCTTGGGAGAGCCAGTCCTGACAAAACTCACCCATCTGGCGAGCAAGATGTATGAAACAGGCGAAATACCCTCAGACTTCAAGAAGAATATAATAATTCCAATCCCAAAGAAAGCAGGTGTTGACAGATGTGAAAATTACCGAACTGTCAGTTTAATAAGTCACAGCTGCAAAATACTAACACGAATTCTTTACAGACGAATGGAAAAACTAGTAGAAGCCAACCTCGGGGAAGATCAGTTTGGATTCCGTAGAAACACTGGAACACGTGAGGCAATACTGACCTTACGACTTATCTTAGAAGAAAGATTAAGGAAAGGCAAACCTACATTTCTAGCATTTGTAGACTTAGAGAAAGCTTTTGACAATGTTGACTGGAATACTCTCTTTCAAATTCTAAAGGTGGCAGGGGTAAAATACAGGGAGCGAAAGGCTATTTACAATTTGTACAGAAACCAGATGGCAGTTATAAGAGTTGAGTGACATGAAAGGGAAGCAGTGGTTGGGAAGGGAGTAAGACAGGGTTGTAGCTTCTCCCCGATGTTGTTCAATCTGTATATTGAGCAAGCAATAAAGGAAACAAAAGAAAAATTCAGAGTAGGTATTAAAATTCATGGAGAAGAAATAAAAACTTTGAGGTTCGCCGATGACATTGTAATTCTGTCAGAGACAGCGAAAGACTTGGAAGAGCAGTTGAATGGCATGGGCAGTGTCTTGAAAGGAGGATATAAGATGAACATCAACCAAAGCAAAACAAGGATAATGGAATGTAGTCTAATTAAGTCGGGTGATGCTGAGCGAATTAGATTAGGAAATGAGACACTTTAAGTAGTAAAGGAGTTTTGCTATTTGGGGAGCAAAATAACTGATGATGGTTGAAGTAGAGAGGATATAAAATGTAGACTGGCAATGGCAAGGAAAGCGTTTCTGACGAAGAGAAATTTGTTAACATCGAGCATAGATTTAAGTGTCAGGAAGTCCTTTCTGAAAGTATTTGTATGGAGTGTAGCCATGTATGGAAGTGAAAAATGGACGATAAATAGTTTGGACAAGAAGAGAATAGAAGCTTTTGAAATGTGGTGCTACAGAAGAATGCTGAAGATTAGATGGGTAGATCACATAACTAATGAGGAAGTATTGAATAGGATTGGGGAGAAGAGAAGTTTGTGGCACAACTTGACCAGAAGAAGGGATCAGTTGGTAGGACATGTTCTGAGGCATCAAGGGATCACCAATTTAGTATTGGAGGGCAGCGTGGAGGGTAAAAATCGTAGCGGGAGACCAAGAGATGAATACACTAAGCAGATTCAGAAGGATGTAGGTTGCAGTAGGTACTGGGAGATGAAAAAGCTTGCACAGGATAGAGTAGCATGGAGAGCTGCATCAAACCAGTCTCAGGACTGAAGACCACAACAACAACAACAGCACTCTATATTGCAGGACCATTTGCCTTAACAGTAAAAAGTAACATACATTTTATCTGTCGCTGACCGTTTCTCTCATCATCTTATTGTGTGACCCACTGCAGACATGGCCGCTGAGATGGTTGTGAGAGCACTGGTAACTTATTTTGCACTATAATCTAGAAGTCCAGAGGCCATTATAGCAGACTGAGGGACAAACGTTATGGCCAATCTTATCATACAGTTATCTTGACTGTTTAAAATAAAGAAGTTCAGAGCTACGTCATTTCATTCTAAGAGTAATGGCAGGGTTGAACACATTCATAAAACAGTACCTAGAATCTTATCTTATAACATGATTAGCTTCCCCTCAGACTGGGATTGTCTATTACCATATGTGATTTCGTCATACAACACCAGAATACATGAAACCACAGTGTCGATTCCCTTTGAGGTTGTTTATCACCACAAAATCCATTCATGTTTCAAGACTTATAAGCTGTCACCCAAAATGAATTCCAGCAAAGTGAAGTACCTGGCTAAAAGATTAACATTTATTTTGAAGAGAATTCAGCAGAACAATGCAGCTGAACATGGAGACAGCTCCATAGTTGAAAGGATGCTAGGATGCTGATATACCCATTAGGAGATCATGGGATGTTATGACAAACTGCCATGAAATTGGGCAGAACTAAGAAATTTACATGACCATGCACTAGACCATTACAGATTGTTCAGCAGAACAATGCAGCTGAACATGGAGACAGCTCCATAGTTGAAAGGATGGTACGATGCTGATATACCCATTAGGAGATCATGGGATGTTATGACAAACTGCCATGAAATTGGGCAGAACTAAGGTGTGGGATGCGTCACCAATAGCCTCTCCCACACAAATGTCAACCTCTCCGGCACGTGGTATCCCCTGCTACGCTAACGAGGCTCTGGCGACCGAGTTTCTCCCGGGATAAGGAGAACCCTCTACTAAGCCAACGACCTTCTAGAGGGCGGATGAGCTGGTAGAGCAAGGGCACCCTCTTGTCCTTGGAGTGAGAAATCACTCCTAAAGACGGAAGAATCACCAAGGGTGGTCAACGGCATAGGATGCTGAAGGCAACGGGAAACCACAGCATTAAAGATCCAATGGATATCCCCAGGAAAACTCATCATGGCAGGGTTCAATGTCAAATTATCCGGAGTTTCAACTCCCCCACTCGGATCTCCGGGGGGGGGGGAGAGCCTTGAACAATGCCACAAGTAAATACAAAAATAATGCAACAATAGCAACTTGGAATGTAAGATCATTATACCAACCAGGCAAAGTAAATAATGTTATACAAGAAATGAAACGCCTAAAAATTAACATTTTGGGTGTAAGTGAAACAAGATGGCCTGACTCAGGAGAAATGACCATTGACAACATGAAAGTATATTACTCGGGAAATTCTGATAGCCAGCACAGGAATGGGGTAGGAATAATTTTAGATGAGTATGCTAGTAAATCTGTCAAAAGCATTTTACCAATCTCAGATAGAGTAATCAGTCTACATTTACAAACGAAACAAACAAATATTAATTTAATCCAAATCTATGCTCCAACAGCCGACAAAGACCAAGAAGAAATAGGAAAATTTTATGAAGAATTAACACAAGCAATAGGAACCTCAAAAAGCAGAGACATTATTATCATCATGGGAGATTTTAATGCCAAAATAGGTGAAGGAAGTGAAGGTGTTCTTATTGGACCTTTTGGTTTAGGAACAAGAAATGAAAGAGGAGATTTGCTGTCACAATTTTGCCAGGAAAACAATCTGTCTATTACAAACACATTTTTTAAACTCCCTAAACGAAGACTTTATACTTGGAAATCACCAAGAGACTGTAATGAAGAAGTTTGCAGAAATCAAATTGATTTCATACTTATAAACAAGAGGTACAAAAATTCTATTCATGGTGTGAAAACATATCCAGGAGCTGATATATTTTCTGATCATAACCTTTTAGTAGCAAAGTTCCATGTGAAACTGAAAGCCATACAAAAGAAACAAAAGAGGGACTATATAAATACAACTATTCTAAGAGACCCCTTGACTAAACAAAAGACTTCTGAAGAGATTAATAAGGAATTAGTTAGGATAAAGAATAATCAAACAGAAGACATTGATGGCAAATGGGAACTTATAAAAGACACATTAAATAATGCATGTAAAAACACAATGGCGACCAAACACGACAACATGAAAAAGAAGTGGATGACAGAGAAGATATTACAATTGATGGAACAAAGAAGAATACTTAAAAATAGAGATGAAAGTGAGTATAAAAGATTACATGCAGAAATATGAAAAGAAACACGGCGAGCAAAAGAAGAATGGTACAAGGAACAATGCTCTGAAATTGAGAGTTATGAAACAAGACATGATAGTTTCAACTTACACAAAAAAGTTAAAGATTTAGCTGGACTTAATAAAAAGAAAAGTACAAATTTATTGTTAGATAAAAATGACAAAATAATTCCTGATGTTAAAGGTAAACTGGACAGGTGGACAGAATATGTCAAAGAACTATTTGAAGATACAAGAAAAGATCAAAAATTTTATGATAACATGATCGGAGAACGAGGACCAAGCATATCGAAAGAAGAAATATTACATGTTATCAACAAATCAAAGACAGGAAAAGCCCCTGGACCGGATAAGATACCAAATGACATCCTGAAACTCATAGGAATAGACCATATAGATATATTTGTACAATTGTTTAATGATATTTATAATTCGGGAATTATTCCTAGGGATTGGTTTGTTACATTACCCAAAAAGGCTAATGCCAAAACTTGTAATGATCACCGTACAATAAGCTTAATGAGTCACACCTTAAAGATATTTCTAAAAGTTATACACCAACGAATATACAAAAAAGTAGAAGAAGGTATAAGTGAAACACAATTCGGTTTTAGAAGTTCCCTCGGTACAAGAGAAGCATTGTTTGCTTTTAACATATTAGCGCAACAATGTATGGAGGTTAACCAGCCACTATATGTGTGCTTCCTGGATTATAATAAAGCATTTGACAAAGTTCGTCATGATCATCTCATAGAATTGTTAGAAAAGAAAACACTTGATAAGAAAGACATCCGCATTATATATAACCTCTACTACAATCAAACCGCAACCGTGAAGGTAGAAAATGAGTTATCGAATGATATAGAAATAAAGAGGGGTGTGAGACAAGGTTGCGTTCTCTCACCCTTATTGTTTAATATGTATTCAGAAGACATAATCCAGGCAGCTCTATCAGATGAAATAGCTGGCATTAAAGTGAATGGGCTAAACATTAACAATGTTAGGTTTGCTGATGACACTGCACTACTAGCTGGAAACCTCAAAGATCTACAATTACTTCTTGACAAAGTCGCAGAAAAAAGTGAAGAATTTGGCTTGACTCTTAACGTAAGCAAGACTAAGTTCATGGTGATATCTAAAACACACCAACAAGAAAATCTTACAATCAATAGGGAAAGAGTCGATCAAGTACGTAAATTTAAATATCTCGTAACAATTGTAAATGAGGAGATTGAAAGCTCAGAAGAAATTAAATCGAGAATAGGACAGGCCAGAAGTATCTTTAATAAGATGAAAAATGTATTCTGTTCGAGAGACATTTGTTTAAACACAAAAATGAGGTTGCTAAGATGCTATGTATTCTCAAAATTATTATACGGAATGGAAGCGTGGACATTGAAAAAGAAGGACATGAACAGTTTAGAAGCTTTTGAAATGTGGGCATATAGAAGAATACTTAGAATTAGTTGGGTGTCGAGGATTACTAACCAAGATGTCCTAAGAAGAATGGGAAAGGAAAAAGAATTAATTAAAATTATTAAAGTAAGGAAGCTACAATATTTAGGCCATGTTATTAGGGGAGTAAATTACAAAATATTGCAAATAATACTAGAAGGGAAAATTTGTGGGAAGAGAACGAGGGGTAGAAGACGGACATCCTGGATTGACAATTTAAAAAATTGGTACAACTGTTCAACGTCAGAACTCCTTAGATCAGCCAAATCAAGATCAGAAATTGCCATGATGACAGCCAACCTTCTTAGAGGAGACGGCACATGAAGAAGAAGAAGAAATTTACATGACCCTGCACTAGACCATTATAGATACTGTATTTCACATTGCCTGTCAACGTTGAATTACAAATCAGAAGATTATAGCTCAGTTTGATCGCTTGACCAAGTATAAAGATATACCTATAGCATCTACTGTAGTGGATCCAGCAAATCTCAGAAATGTTTAGAACAGATTTTGGTATAATTTACATTCTGTTACCCCATCAATTTACAGTCTAGGGATGATGCTGTACCCTGTTTACATAGAAAACATCAACCTAGTCACATATGTTGTCTGATACCCATATCACCATACTTTTGATAATAAACATTGGTGCAGTATTAAGTCGAATTGTTTTTATAAATCAGGAGATATTCCATCTACCTTATTCCCTCAATCTTTGTCTTTGAGGATGGTATGCGGAGTGAAACAAATAAATAAATACAAAAAAGTGTAGGGGGGTGTTGTGTGATGGAGGTTTTCAGAATTCGTGCTTGTTGGTTTGGAGGAGGTCATTCTGCTTGAAATAACTGTAAATATTTGTAGAGGTGTTATACCTCAACAGCATCTGAGTGTTGGTCCATAGGTTCAAGCGATTGCCACAGTATATCTCTTTTTTATTTTTAAAACCAGTTTTAATATAATATTTGAGTTTCTTTTAATACCTGTAGTATTTTTAATTTTCTTATTTGCTACAAAGGCTACACTTGTATTTACTTCCACTCTTTTCATCTGTAATAAAACATACGGCCTGATTTTAATTCCATTTGGTCTGGATTTTTTCAACGCTTCTGATAACCTTTCTACATATTATTTGGTCTTAATTAACTCCTCTTGCAACTCCACCAACTTAGATCGTGATCCCAGAGTTCTGCAGTTTATTGTCACTGTTTAAGAAGTTGTAGAAACATTTGTGTTTCTAAGGCTCAAGTGATCAAATGCAGAAGTAGCTGTATGTGCCCTGTGGTCTGAGGCTATTGCCCGAGTTTCCTAAGTACAATTTTATATATTCAGCATTACCCATTCTGTATAAGAGTACAACTCTTGATTCTTTAGATACTTTGGAAAGTTGAGGCAAAATTGACGTAAGATAGCACTTATACTGTGCATGCATTTAGTGATGACATAGCATAACGCTCAAATCTTAACGACTTTTTTTCCATTTATGGACTTCTTTTTACTTTCTGCTCTGTTGTGGTTAATATAAAATTAGTACCAGACCTAAAATTTTGACAGAGTTAACTCTCTTCTTGGAAAGTTTTGTGTTGAAACTTCAATGCAAGTGAGAAAAAGTTTATTTTCTACCAGTTATAAATTTTCTCTAGATTATTTATTAATGTACCATAAACCTTGTTATAATGTTGTATTTTTTATCTTATCTTGTGTCCTGTCTTACATTTGTAACTTATTTTACATTTATACTCCTCTACTTCATTGTGTGCAGTAGTCTGTTACAATATCTTACTTATTGATAGTAGTAGTTCCTTTTACCCTGTTACTAATTGTTTCACCTCTCCATTCATTTGTTATTTCAAAATAACTTCTTTCTTTTATAATCCCATGTTAAGGGTTTTAGAGTCTTACATGCTCACAGATTTG
Source organism: Schistocerca piceifrons (assembly GCF_021461385.2). Classification (NCBI taxonomy): domain Eukaryota; kingdom Metazoa; phylum Arthropoda; class Insecta; order Orthoptera; family Acrididae; genus Schistocerca; species Schistocerca piceifrons. Next base: position 1,119,680,777 of record NC_060139.1, on the reverse strand, counting down.
TTTTGTTACATTACTGATTAACAGAAAATTACTTCTGAAATGTTCACTTTCTATACAGAATGATTCATATTTTGTGTACATGGTTTGAGTTACACTAAAACAAACAAAGTAGTGTCAGAAATTTGACCCCATGTTACTTCTACAGTAATTGAAAAAAGGTAGATGAAATACCTCATGTATAAAATTTACTCTGTGAGCTATTGATTGATACTGTTTTTGTAGATAGCAATATTATGTAGATCAAAATATGGAGTGACATATGTACCAGGCACATCAATGCTGCCCCTAATGCATTGTGTGCGTGCTGTGGTGCCAGTGATGAAAATGAAGTAGTGAGGCATGCCATTATTGAGAAATAGCATCTCATATGAAATGGCAGTCAATTAGATACATTGTCATGATGGTTTTTCACTCTAGTAGGCAACCTGATAAGAAAACTATGAATAATTATGCTGGAAAAATCAAAATGGTTATTATACAGGGTGTTACAAAAAGGTACGGCCAAACTTTCAGGAAATATTCCTCACACACAAAGGAAGAAAATATGTTATGTGGACATGTGTCCGGAAACGCTTAATTTCCATGTTAGAGCTCATTTTATTACTTCTCTTCAAATCACATTAATCATGGAATGGAAACACACAGCAACAGAACGTACCAGCGTGACTTCAAACACTGTGTTACAGGAAATGTTCAAAATGTCCTCCATTAGCATGAAAGCGAGGCGACACAGAACTGTCTGATATTGCAGTCAATATTTGTTGATAATGTCTGCTCTTGGCACTTATGTGAGTCTGTATTTGGGGTTACAAAATCAAGTCTCTTTAGCAAGCAAGCTTAGATTCAAATTATTACTATCAGCTAGTTGCATTGATCAGTGGTTGCCACCTAAGTTGATCATTAACAGATACTAGGTGGTCAATTCACATTTCAAAATGAATTGATATCGTTGATTGGCATAGCACATATACAATGAATTAATTAATTCCTTCGAATGACACAGGCTTCAGTTAATGCAGCATGATGTTTTGTCTGTTGAAAATTATTTCCTTTAATATTAATGTGGAATACTACTACATCATCATCATCATCTTTATTGTTATTCTTATTGTCCAGGGATAAGCCATACGTGGTTCACTTCTTGTGATGCTTGGTTTGAAATCGTAGGACACTACAGTTTTTCCTTAACTTAGTTTTTAATAACACAGTTTTTTTTTTAATATGATTCACTACTATGAATGGACACACTTGTTTTTGGGCATGATGCAGTATGAAACTGACCAACTGAGCTATATACAAAATGACAATTTCAGGGCCTACCCTCCAAATAAATTTCTTGGCCAACCACTGTCTCATCTGTCCATAGTCCTTTAACTGATGTTGCTGAGTACTGTCTTCATGTTCTGCTGGTCACCAGGTACTTTTGACGAGTTTAAGCACAGCTTGTGGGTTTTCCTTGAGCGCTATTGATGAGTTACCTTAAGCCATCCTGCTGCCCCCTGACCACTAATGACAAGTATAAATGTGCAACTTCACAGGCAGCTGTGTACTGTTCATGAATTTAAGTGCACAATAGAGCTTTGAACCTATTTTTTAGCAGTTTCTCACAGTTCTGGCTACTAAGTTGGTAGTAGTAGCAGTACTGTGTCTACTACGATATTATTTCACTGCATTCAATTTTACTTCATCTTACTGTTCATCAAGATTAGAATAAAAATGTTTGGGATTACGGAAATGTCCAATTCCACCCGTATGCTTTGACCAATGACGTCACCAATATGGCGGACACGACCATTCACAATGTCTCCAATATGGCGCCTATGAGGTCATTATGTAAACACGATTACAAAATCCATAAATATAATCAAACTCACGGGACCAGTGGCACTGAACACCTTTCTCCCAGTGAGACACCAGGTTGTTGGTGTCGTCACTGTAGAATGCTTGACTTCGTTGGCAGACCCACAGCCTCACCTACGCTTACACTAATTCATCATTATCAAAGTTGAGTCCCTGAAGGTGTTCTTTAAGTTTTGCAAACAGTTGAAAATTCATTGGCTCAAACTGGGTCAGTATGGAGTATGATCAATAATAATGAATCAAAGGCGTCAGACTGTTGCAGGTGCAAAAAAAAGTTGTGTATGGTCTGGCATTGTCATGCTGAAGGAGAGGGTGCTCCACATGTGGATGAACTATTTGAATTGGTGCTCTGTTGTCTGAGGGTTTTCTCACATGCTGACACAGTTAAATAACACACACACCCTTCAGTTCAGAACTGTTCATCAGGAGGGTGCTGCATACTGTGTCAGCAAAGTGGTAACATCAACAGTGTCATATGCATGACAACTGATATTAAGAACAGAATCAAAATTTTGGAGGCATTATTTTCTGGCACACCCTTGTAATAAATTGATGCATTTTACAGTTGCCTCAAATGTTGCGGAATGGTTCCCTTGGCATTGCCCAGCATCCACTTGGAAGTCATAATACTAAATCCATATACACAGCAGCCAAAACATTATGATCACTGATCTACTGTCAGTATAAACTCATCCAGGCAATAGCATCTCACCTTGTCTTCTAGTCAGACACACACACGTTGCATGGAGTATCAGTGAGCATCTTGTCTTGTTGTAAAATAGGAAATGCGAACAATCTGAGTTTGACCAAGAGCAGATTTTGATGGCCTGAAGGCTTGGTATGAACGTTTTGGAAGCTGCACAGCTTGCCGGGTGTTGAAGTAGTACTATGGCAGTTGTCTTCAACACATGGCAAAACAAAGGTGAGACCATGGCCAGACGTTATGGGGTTGGGCAAGTACTCCTCATCACAGATGGTAGACATCATAGGCTAGGCAGACTGGTGAAACAAGACAGGCAACAAACTGTGATGTAACTAACATCAGACATTAATGCTGGGCAGAATACAATTGTGTCTGAATGCACAATGCTCCAAACACTCCTAATGATGAGTCTGTGCCGCTGATGACCCACGCCATGACATCGACAACAACTGAAATAGGTATGTAACTATTGGCGCTGGATGTTGGCACAATGGCCGAGCACTGCATGGTCTGATGAATCCTGATACCTTCATCGTGCCTTTGGGAGGGTGCATTTCCGTCACCCACAAGGGGAACAGCCTCTTGACTCCTGTACTGTAGGGGCCTCCATTATACTCTAGGAAACAACCACGTGGGCACCCATGGGTCCAGTGGAGCTTGTGTGAGGCACTGTGTCACAAAAGAAGTATTGTAAACTGGCTGCAAAGCACATCCACCCCTTCTATTGTTCTTGTGCTCTTCAGTGGCAAGACTGGATTGATGCAGCTCTCCATGCCACTCTATCCTGTGCAAGCTTCTTCATCCCCGAGTAACTACTGCAACCCACATCCTTCTGAATCTGTTTAGTGTATTCATGTCTTGGTCTCCCTCTGATTTTCACCCTCCACCCTTCCCTCCAATACTAAATTGATGATCCCTTGATGGCTCAGAACCTGTCCTACCAACCAGTCCCTTCTTCTATACGGTGGCGCACGAAATGTGTTACCATTAAGTTTTTGAATATAAACTTTATTGTCAATACAATCCGAAAGGAACATATGCTATAATGAAGAGCCGTCCATGGAGATTTGTTCTATCTCAGTACATGCTCAATATGCCCACCATTTTGATTCCCAACTTTCTTCAAAGGAACGCTGAAGTTAGTGAGTACCCTACAGCACATGTCTTCCCTAATTTCACTGAAAGCTTAAAGAATAACTCTTCTGAGCTCCATTAAATCACGTGGACATTTCAGGAAATTTTTTTCCTTTAGGTACCCCCAAAGAAAAGAGTCACATGGATTGAGGTCTGGACTGTTGGGGGGCCAATTTTGTCCATCATTGAAGCAACCTGGAAACCTGAGTGAAATGATCAGCATGTCGAAATGCTTGTGTAAAATCTCCAACACAGTGTTTGCAGCATGTGGCCTTGCTCCATCTTGCATGAATCACTGTGTGTTGAAGGGCAAGGTAGTAGCAAGAAGCTGTGGAATGAATCTATTGCGAAGCATGCTCAAATAACGTTCGCTGTTCAGTTTCTTCAAAGAAAAAGGGTCCAGTAAGTCCGTGACTGGAAATTGCTGCCCACGCTGTAATCCTCAGAGCATAATGTCATTCATGAAGCACTTGTGGGTTTTCAGTGGCCCAAAAGTGTACATTTTGTTTGTTAACCACACCATCTAAATGAAAATGTGCCTCATCTGAAAACCAAACGTTGTTGAGAGTTTCTTCCCTATCCTCCACCCACTGAGCAAACAGTAGTCTCTGCTGCTTGTGTTCTTCAGTGAGCTTCTGTGCACAGGTCATCTTGTATGGGTACATGTGGAGGCCACTTTTAAGAATGCATTGAATGGAGCGACTGGGTATTCCCAGTTGCACTGCTGCCTTTCTACACAATTTCCCGGGACTTCTCTGTACAGCAACTCGTACTGCTTAAATATTCTCTGGCGAACAAACAGGCTTAGGCCGAGGTCGCTTCGATTCCAATACTGTTCCTTCCTGTACAAATTTATCGTACAACCCATGAATGGTCTTCTTGCAAGGGACCCATCGTGTGTTAAACTGTTGTCAAAAACGCCTCTGAGTCACAACAAGGCTTTTCGTTTCATGAAAAAGTAACACAATTGCCGTGTTGCTGTGTTGTCAGTCTTCCATTGTCAGCCATTGCTGGTTACTAGTCTCCTAGTGGCAGTATCGTGAATTACATGTCATTTCGTAACTCATTTGTTTTTCCAAGCTCTGCTGGTACTGCTGTAGAGATCCCAGCGGAGTATCTAATGTGTGGTGTAAATTGTAAAAGAAACAATTGGTAACACATTTTGTACGCCACCCTATAGTTAAGTTGTGCCACAAATTCCTCTTCTTCCCAATTCTATTCAGTATCTCCTCATTAGTCACATAATCTACCCATCTAATCTTCAGCATTCTTCTGTAGCACCACATTTCGTCCATGTTTCACTTCCATACATGGATACACTCAATGCAAATACTTTCTGAAAAGACTTCCTGACACTTAAATGTATGCTCGATGTGAACAAATTTCTCTTCTTCAGAAATACTGTCCTTGGCACTGCCAGACTACATTTTATATTCTCTCTACTTCAACCTTCGTCAGTTATTTTGCTCCCCAAATAGCAAAACTTATCTATTACCTTAATTGCCTTATTTCATAATGTAATTCTGTCATCATCACCCAATTTAATTCGACTACATTCCATTATTCTTGTTTTGCTTTTGTTGATGTTCATCTTATATCCCTCTTTGAATGTGCTGTCCATTCTGTTCAACTGATCTTCCAGGCCCTTTACTGTCTCTGACAGAATTACAATGTCATTGGCTAACCTCAAAGTTTTTATTTCTCCTCCCTGGATTTTAATTCCTACTCAAATTTTTCATTTGTTCCCTTTATTGCTTGCTCAATATGCAGGCTGAGCGACACCAGGGATAGGCTAAAACCCTGTCTCACTCCCTTCCCAACCACTGCTTCCCTTTTGCTCCTCCCCTTTTATAACTGCCATCTGGTTTCTGTACAAATTGTAAATAGCCTTTCACTCCCTGCATTTGACGACTGCCACCTTCAGAATTGAAAGAGAGTATGCCAGTCAACATTGTCGAAAGCTTCTTTCAGTTTACAAATACTAGAAATGTGGGTTTGCCTTTCCTTCATCTATCATCTAAGATAAATCATAGGGTCGGTATTGCCTCACGTGTTCCAACGTTTCTACGGAACCAAAACTAATCTTCCCTGAGGTCAGCACCAACCAGTTTTTCCATTCGACTGTACAGAATTCATGTTAGTATTCTACAGCCATGACTTATTAAACTGATACATCGGTAATTTTCATGCCTGTCAACATTTGCTTTCTTTGGAATTGCAATTATTATATTCTTCTTGAAGTCTGGGGGTATTTTGCCTGTCTCATACATTTTTCTGACCAGATGGCACAGTTTTTTCAAGGCTGGCTGTCCCAAGGCTATCAGTAGTTTTAATGGATGTAGTCTCCTCCCAGGGCCTTGTTTCAACTTATGTCTTTCAGCACTGTCAAATTCTTCATGCAGTATCGTACCTCCCATTTCATCCTCATCTACGTTCTCTTCCATTTTCAAAATATTGCCCGCAAGTGCATTGCCCTTGTATAGAATCTCTATAGGTCTCTTCAGTATTCCAGTAGGCAGTGTTTGTCTTACCCCTAGTCATATATGCCTCTACATCCTTAAATTTGTCCTGTTACCATCCCTGCCAAGCCATTTTGTACTTCCTGTCGATCTCATTTTTGAGACGTTTGTATTCCTTTCAGCCTGCTTCATTTACTGCATTTTTATATTTTCACCATTCATCTATTAAATTCAGTATCTCCTCTGTTACCCAAGGATTTCTACTAGCCTCGTCTTTTTACCTACTTGATCCTCTGCTACTTTCACTAGTAATCTCTCAAAGCTACCCTTCCTCTTCTGCTGTATCTCTTACCCATGTCCTTGTCAATGGTTCCCTAGTGCTTTCTGAAACACTCTACAATCTCTGATCCTTTCACTTTATCCAGATCCCATCTCTTACAATTCCTACCTTTTTGTAGTTCTTTCAGGTCTGGATAGATATCTGCTTATTACACATTACAACCTTCTCCAAATGTCGGCTGTATCTTTCAGTCAGCAGACAAGATTAGCCTGTATGCTTTTGTGCTCCATGTGTCCTTTCATGCTTCCACTTCACTATCTCATCAGAAACAGTGGACATAGGAATGTTCAGGAGTGTGGAAAGCTCGCATACAGACATGTGACACCAATGACACCTTATCACCTGACCACATTCAAAGTCAATGAGCTCCGCGGAGTGCCCCATTTTGCTCTCTCACGATGTATAATGACTACTGAGGTCTCTGATATGGAGTAGGTGGCAGCACAATGCACCAAATATGAAAAAGCAAGTTTTTGGGGGTGGCCCGAAGCTTTTCAGCACATAGTGTATGATGAAGTTGTGCTCTGTGCAAAATTCTACCAGACGGCTTCCTCTTTCATTCCTTACCCACTTTCCTTATTCACCCCCTCCTTTTCCTTCTCTTCCTTTTCCTACTATTGAATTCCAATCCCCTATTATGTCTATTAAATTTTCGTCTCCCTTCGTTATCTGAATAATTTCTTTTATCTCATCATACATTTCTTTAATCTCTTCATCATCTGGGGACCTAGTTGGCATATGAACTTGTACACTACTGTTCATAGTAGCTTACCCGCACTCCTGTTTTTTATTCATTTTTAAACCTACTCCTCCATTACCCCTATATGATTTTGTATTTATAATCCTGTATTCATCTGACCAGAAGTCTTATTCCTCATGCCATCAAACTTAACCAATTCCCACCATATTTATCTTTACACTATCCATTTCCCTTTTTAAATTTTCTAACCTGCCTGCCTGATTAAAGGGACTGACATTCCATGTTCCAATTTGTAGAGCATAAGTTTTCTGTCTCCTGATAATGATGTCATCCTGGAGATCTGAATGGGGGACTATTTGACTTCTGGAATATTTTACCCAAGAGGACACCATCATCATTTAATGGACAGTAAATTTGCATCCCCTCGTGAAAAATTACGGCTATAGTTTCCCCTTGCTTTCATCCGTTTACAGTACCAACACAGCAAGGCTGTTTTGGTTAATGTTACAAGACCAGATCAGTCATTCATCCTGACTGTCACCCCTGCAACTACTGAAAAGACTGCTGCCCCTCTTAAGGGACCACATGTTTGTCTGGCCCCACAACAGATACCCCTCCGTTGGGGTTGCACCTACGGAACGACTATCTGTATTGCTGAGGCACGCAAGCCTCGCTACCAGTGCCACGGTCCATGGTTCATGTTAGGTCCACTCCTTCGTGACGATCATGTCTCCCATTGAGTAAACATTTAAGTGTCAGGAAGTCTTTTCTGAAAGTATTTGCATTGAGTGTGGTATTCTTCATGAAAACAATGCACAATTTCACAAGGCCACGAGTGTGATCGAGTGGTTTCAGGAACACAGTGGTGAGTTCCAATTGATGTGTTGGTTACCCAACACGCCAGCCCTGAACCTGGTTGAACAGATCTGGGACGTGATTTAACATAACGTCAGAGATCATCCCCCCTTCCAGAATTTATGGGAATGAAGTGGCCTGATTGTATAAATATGGTTTCAACTTCCTCCAGTGATCTATGAAGGCCTCATTGCTTCTGTGCCACTATGTCTCCCTACTGTTGTCTGTGCCAGAGGTGTACACACCAGCTTTTAGATGAGTGATGATAATCTTGGGCTGATCAGCCTATGGCAGTTACCATTATTGAAAGAAGGTTGTATTACTGTAATGATTGTGAGGGTATAATGATACTGCCACATAAAGTTCGGCTAAACAGTACATGCTGCCCATGAGCCCTGCATGACTCACCCTCCAGTCCAGCTTCAAGACACCGACTGCCCGTGAGATCCACTGCTGTTCCTCTACACCCATTGTTGCTCCACAATGCCCACTGGTGCCACGAGCTCTGAGCTGTGAGAAGTGACATCTGCCAGGCACATGGGGCTCGAATTCGAAGAGGGAGCCCACCGTGGTTCAGCCTCCTCCACCAAACCAAAATCCCCCATCCCCACCATTAAGGAGCCCTTTACATATGCCTCTCCTTGATATGAGTAATGTGCATGTGTGAGGCTTTACTCATCCATAAATTCAGAACCAGGAGGTTTGCCGAACTCACCACCCTGACAATCTAACAGGGTCCCAACAACTGAGGAGCTAGCTTGCTATCGAACCCTAACTCCCCCTTTTCAGCAATATTAGGGTTTCGGACAATTTTGGTATTATGTCTAGTCTGGCTCCAGTTGTGCTGTGTTACTGCTAGGGTGACTTGTTCTTGGAGCAAATCATTGATTGACTACAGGTTGACAAGAGGAAAATTGACTGGATGTGCTAACATAAGGGATACTGGAGCAGCCTCCAGGGACTTGGGTTGTGCAGTGTTAAAGATAAAATTGAGCCACGTTGTCTGAGCCTTGTTGTGAAAGATAAGCACAGCCTTCAACTTGCAGTTCACCTAAAGTATGCCGGTAAAAGGATTTGTGGTCACATCTTTAATTCCATTGTCAAAGCAGAACCTCACAAATAGCTGGGAAACAGAAGCTATCAAGCATCCTCGGTGGCCTGGAAACAGAAAAAATTCATAACAAATGCTGGCCAGCTGCCAGGAATGTCATTTCTCTGCTCGGAATGTGTCAAAAAAACGAGAAAAGTCATCCATGATAACTAGTAGGTGCCTAATACACACACACACACGTGATGAAGTGGACCTATTATTGGTATCAAGATGGCGCCGCGTGTAGACGTACTAATAAACCGATCCGCGGATAATTACGAGTTTTTAAATCCTGTGTGTGTAAAATGCAGTAAGAAGGTGAAATATGGTGTTAAATTATGTTCGTGGTCACAGAAATGGATCCATCGTCAATGTTTAAATGTCTTAGAGGAAAAAAACATGACCTGTGACTGTGGAAATGTGCACTGTAACTATCGCCATATCGTGTGTTTACAAACGGAATGCGAAGAAGAATGCACGACTTCTTCATTAAAATATGATCTTATGTTAGCTAAAGTATATGTAGAGAAGCTTGAATCAGCGATAGATAGTGTACAGAAGCTGGAAGAAGTGATAGACCATTCAAAGGGTAGTGAAACGGTTGTAAACGAACAAAACGGTAACTTTATTAGGCCTAAAAAGTTTTGTCGTGTTAATCGTAACGGAAACAACTTTCGTCTCCCACAAGCAAATAAGTTTGAATTTTTAACGTGTGATGAATATGAAATATGTGAAAAGAGCCAAAGAAAGGAAGTAGTTTCATCAAATGCAGCGACCACAAATCACTTCAGTAGGCCTACGAAGTCCTGTAATAACAAGAAAGGAAATACCATAAAATACATGGAACATACTTATCGTGCAAACAAGATATCTACCAATACAGGTAAGAAGAAAAAAGAAGATATTTTCATACTTTCAGACAGTCATGGAAAGGGCTTAGCCGACATTTTGTGTAACATGCAAACTATATTCAAGGTTAGTGGAATAACGAAACCGGGGGCCCCCTTGCGCGAAGTTTTAAAAGACTGTGAACATTCTTTGAAGCTTGGAAGCAACTGTCTAATAATAGGAGGTGCTAATGATGTTTATAGGAACGAGGGCAAACTCGCCACAAGAGCTCTAAGAAGTACATTACAGAAAATTACAGATGTTAACTTCTTCATTGCCAGTATCCCACAAAGACATGATCTTATAGAAGAATCCTGTGTCAACAAAGAAATCACAGTTACTAATAGGAAATTTGAGAAAATCTGCCGAAGCCTCCCAAATGCCACATATGTGGACGTACCATCCACAGGGAGAAGTCATTTTACAAGGCATGGGCTTCACAGAAATAAACTCGGAAAATCATTCATTAGTCGAG